>NC_056735.1:430597295-430789795 GCF_019279795.1 Protopterus annectens
TTCATAAACCAACTAGGTCAATCTAAACAACAGTTTACAAAGAAACAAATTTCATACCTCATTGTGCAAATATCCCGATAATTCAATGGAGAACCGTGACTTGTCACTTCTATTTATAAGCAGCCAGTATGTGCACCAAATGACAAGCAATACAGGGAAAGTTAGGACAAGGGAAAGGCTATAAAAAAGGCTGAACACTTTATTGGTTCATTAAGAAGGGTGGAAAGGGGGTACAGAGAAGCAAGAAAAAGGATATAACAAACAATGTAAGATAAAACAGGCATGGAGAAAGAGATTTTCTGGGTAGTTGGTAAAGGTCAGATTTTATATTCATATATATATATATATATATATATATATATATATATATATATATATATATATATATAGATATATATATATATTGAGAGGAGAGGGGAGTGGTCAAAGGAACAATGAGGAGCAGTGCAGACAGTGGAGGCTTACAGAGTCACATGCAAAGTCACAGAAAATGGAGGGGCATACATGAAAGCACAAAAGAGAGATATTAGAGACTCATATCCAGACAAATAAAGGATAGACAAAGTGTAGATAAATACCTGTGGATAAGATGGAATATAGGCATCGTGCCAGCTGGTGAGTAGTCAAGGGGACATTGCTGTGACCTAGAAGTTGTTGATAGTGGATCTGGATGGCCATTGACAAGGGTTATACTAAATGGTGGTGGACTGATGACATTGAGTAGTTTGTCCATTGAGTCAGAGTCTCCTTGATTGCTTTTTGGATGGATAGCCAGCAGTTGACCAAGAGAATAACAGCAGCCTCCACCACATACTCCTGCTGTGACACAGCTAGGGCTGGAGATCAGAGTTGGGTACCTGCCTGGGATGGGTCAGGACCATCTCTAGGCAGAGCACATCCATGCTTCACACCACCTTTAGCCACAGGCTTGGCTAGGGTGGCAACAGGAGATCTATTTCCTATTATCAAATGGAACAAATGGTTGAGCGGCAGAGTATCAAATTCAAAAGTTCCGAACTGCAATACATCAAACCTATACATCCCCACACTCCCTGCTATTTAAATATAGTGACTCTGTGATCATACTACAGATAGGAAAGGGCAAAACACCACTCGCTGCTATATCACAATATTAGACAAATAGCTAACAGCATCTGTACTTGTAATGCGTTTTCGAGCTTTTGAGTTTGATGTTCTGCAACTTGACTGACCATTTGTCCATTTGATAATGTGATATAGACACAGCATCAGGTTGTGGCTGGCATGCCTGTGTCTCAGGTGGATCATGATGACTTGCAAATGGGAGACAAATCAAGAAAACCTGATATTATTGAGGATAACCAAAACGTTATATGGCAAATATAATTCACTAGAAATAGAATTCCAATAGGTTTTCTGTGTCTGAAATGTCTGCTGCCTCTTGTGATAGCAAACAGCATTTTCTGCATGTTGTCCCTGTGCTGATAATCACATATTTTTCATGGGTGTGGGAATGCACATATGACAGTGCAACTATTCAGTCAAATACTTGTGCAAGCAAGCAAAGAGAAGCCTCAAATAATTACTATAGCCTGATTCAGAACTATAACAAGATATGAGTGTGCAAAGAAATGACAAACAGTTAAGCTCCCACTTTGTAGCACAGCAATGTACGCAGCCACATTTATTAACAGATGCACATATATTAATGCAATTAGCTGCAGTGAAGCAGACGCAGTTATACTAACAATCAATGTGCAATGATTCAGAAGCAAGAAGCAGTACTCTGTATGTTCAAGAGTCCCTCCTTGAGCATAGTCTAATAAAGAAATGCAGTGGTATCAAACAACTGCCACCAAAAGCACACACACCAAACATACATTCAGCAACATCAGCCAACATGGAATATCTAGGGATCCGTCAGGTAAAATCAAAATAGACAGATAGAAACTCACTTATTGAAAACAGCAAGACAATACAATAAATGCTATATGGTACACAGCAACCAAAGCATATTCTTATTATACCATTTAAGACATTTTTAACAAACACTACTTCCCATGGATGGAGATCTCCAAAGCAATTGCATTGTACATAGTCATACTGATTCCCACACTGCTTATCTGTACTTGGGATGCTGAGGGACCTGTCTAAGGACTAAACTTGATTTTTCCATCCAAACAATGACAGCGATAAGCTGCCAAACATCCTGCTTGCTAATATTTTTGGCTACCAATCTAAACATCGAAGTGCTATTGTTTGATCCAAATCTCAGCGATTATAAGCTGGTAAATATCTGGCTTTCTGATTTTGCAAGGCAGTAGCAAACAGAATGCCTCAACTGTAACATACCTCTGCTGTACTGCCACTGCAGAAGTTAAAAAAGAAAGTGTTAGCAGCAGGTCTCTCCGAACAGGTCCCTTTCTGTAAAAATTGAGAATATGACTTTTTTCAAAGTAAAGAATACAAGACAGTTCCAGTACATATCTTACATATCTGCCATGACTTGGCCTGGCATTACAGGTAACATTATATGTGATTTTGTAAAAAAAAAAAAAAAAAAATATATATATATATATATATATATATATATATATATATATATATTTTTTTTTTTTCTGTCAGTGGATAGCACAACTTCCCTTGCAGAGCAAGGCAAAAAGCCTAACAAATTTAAATGTAAAGCTACATTTAAGGCCTCAAGAGGAGAATGACTATCTTGGGTACAGTTTATACCTATGTAGATATAATTTTATGAAGCTTTCCCTAAGAACTAGGACCTTAGATAAATAAAGCCAAACCCAACATGCTGTAAAACATGCAATATTTTGATCTTTTTCTGGACACATCAACATACAGACAAACCATTCAGTAAGAACTGCAAGAAAGACCCAGACAAGATGGAATCACATTAAATCATACTTCCCTTCCTGCTTTACCTAATTTTTAGCATCACCACTCTTTAATTCCTTAACATTCTAATGTCTTTTCTTTGTATTCTTGCACTAGCCTTTATCTATCACAGAATTTATGACTGAAATTTACTCTCATGGCAGAAAGAATATATGGCTTTTACAACCTATTACTTGTTTTGTTATATATTTTCCATATATCATTATGTAACATATGTATTAGGAACTCTTTTCTATCTTGTATATAATGTAAGGTCAACTTTATTGCTTGCCTTATATTTTGCTTATTTTCTTTTATTGTATTCACATACTGTACTACTTTGTTATTGTCTTAATATTTGTAACCATTGTTCATTTTTTTTAATTCTGTTTAATGTGTACTGTGGAGCTTTTCTCCCCAGGCCTCAGCTGAAAATGGGCTCATACCCAGTCAGACTTTCCTGGTAAACAAATATCAAATAAATAAACAAATAAATAAATAAATAAAATAAAATGTCTGAAGCTAGTGGGGCTTATTTTTATTGGCATGAATGCACCCATAATGACTTACAAGGTAAAAAGTCACAAGCATTCAGAAGCCATGTAGCTGAAACAATGGTGAAAAATTAAATTCAGATGTCTGTGATGCTGCTGCTGCTGCTTGCTGGTGCCTTGTAAAAATAAAAGTCTGATTAATGCACTAAACTTTGCAGACTGTTTACCTCTTCAGCACTGTATATTAATTTTTTGTGCAGTACTAATAAAATAACATTGCTTTTGAGTACTGTTTCTGCTGCAGTCTGTGCTATTTTGATGTTATTATACAATTACATAATATTGTAAGAAACAAAAGAGATATTGGCTTAACTAACACATGCATATATTTACATTATTTACATTTGTTATCTGCATTTTGCTCTTGTGCATTTAAAATAGATGCACTTTAGGTGAAAACAAAATACATGCATGTCACTTTTGTGACTTTATGTCTTCACTGCTTTTATTACTCTCATATGATTTTTATGCACAAGAACTGTTCTGTTATTTGAAATGGTGATTTTAAAATTATTTAACAGCTTAGCTATGAGAGGCTGTCTCTATGTGTATGTCATAAGAACAGCAATTATACTTCCTACTTTACTGTTTAACTGATGTTTTGCTTTAACTGAATGAAAGTTTTAAAACATTTGGGAATCATTTGTCCATACATTAGATCCTGCTGAGTATGCTAACCATTTTCTAAATGTAGAATAGTATGCCAAAAATTATTTTCTGTCAGTTTAGCTAATTGCTGTGTAAGGTCTGGAATTTCTTTCTTTAACTCTTTACTAACCAGATTATTTTTGTCTTGTGATGTTACACAGGCTGTCTGATATTTCTTACTAACCGGTTCTGATGAATCTAAAGGTCTTATGCACTGCTGAAAAAGTGCTTGTACATCTTTTTTGAACTCTTTGAGCTCACTCTGTCTCTTAGAAGTGTATTAAATTTTTCTGTCAGTTCACCATGAACCTCGTTCCTGTCCTTATCTGTTTTGTGTTGTGCAGTGGCTTTATTGCACTTTTGTCTAAAAGATGTAACGAGATGTACAGGAGATTTTGTCAATAGCTGATTTGACTGTTGTTGTAACATTGAAATTAACATTTTACATGTGGTGACAGGACATAACTGTTTAACATCTGGAAATAATGCAAGTGTATGACCCTTATCTGGTTGTTTACTATTAACAACAATCCAAATTGTACTTTTATGAATTGCACACAGAAAGCAGTTTCATATGACTCATACAATAAACATTTACTGTCATACCACAAGTTTTTCTGTTGAAAATACCAGTCATATCTTACTACCCATTTGCATAATTTTTGACTGTCAATTTACCCTAATGAGGTTTTACATAGTCTGCCCAAAATGTTATCTGGTTGTTGTGATATATTAAGAGTAAAACCCTGTTTACTACCCTCTTTACTGGCATCCATACTGTCAAGTAACACAAACAGATTTTCTTACCAGTTCCATGAGGGCTCAGATGGCCAGTCTGATCACCGTAGATGATTGGAAAACTTTTGTAGTTACTTGAAAAGCTGGTGACCTGAAGCTGGCAGCTGCTGGTTCGAAACCTGAGAAGTCACCAACCTGGAGAATTTATGACACTGCTTCTTTTCTGCATGGCAGTCTCACTCTGGATCCATACATCTGAGGCTGTACTGCTGCAAATTGGAAAACTGAAGTGCTCTTATTCAGGACTCAGTCACATACATAAATGTTAGTTACTGCGCTTTTACAGAAGTGCCTTATGCAAGACACAACTCACCCTGTGTTCGAATAGAGGCAAGGCTCGCCACTGAAAATTTAAATGCAGATGTATGTGCTGCTGCTTACTGGTGCCTTGTTAAAATAAAAGTCTGATTAATGTACTGAAATTTGCACGCTATTACCCTCTTCAGCACTATATATTAACTTTCTTGTACAGTACTAATAAAATAACTTGTCTATGTAACAGATGGCACGTACAATACTGTACAGTTTACAGCATTTAGTGTCTCATATTAAGCTTTTTAGACAGCATGGATGTTGTTCACCAGTATACAGATTTAACATAAAATCAGATCTAACACCATTCAGTTTTACTGTCCTTATATACATTTTTTTGTGTGTAATTCGGATCCTGTCCATGAGAACAGTCTGTTATTGTTAATACCTTTGGAATTCTTCTGATGTCATGCAGTCTGTTGTTACTTTGTGTTCTGGTTTAATGTGAATTATGTGACAATCTAGGAAGTCATCCTTGTCTCCAACCCAGTAGGGAGATGTTCATTTCTTGCACCTGGGTCTCAGGAATTAAGGAGTTATCCTTATCAGCATTTCCTTGGAGTTGTACCAAACAATGAACATTCATGTTACATACAGCTGGATGCCTTTTTACTTGCTTTTTAGCTAAGAGCAGTTCAACCCTTTAATGTATATATGCTTGCAAACAAGAATGTACATGCATCTAACTAGCAAACAGAAGTGCACATGCACTGTTATATTGTACTACATATATATTCTAATAAACAAAAGTATATAAGCATTGTTATCAATGTCTAACTATATCTAACAAATGGTAGATACTTAGGTTCATAGGTAGGTACTAGGCTATGGGCTCAAGGGCCTATGTAAGCCTAGCCAACAAGGTTCCCTGGCTTACGCCACCCAAGAAAGTTATTTTCCTGTGCCACTGTTGAGCAGAGACACAGAAGTGATCCCCGGGGTGTATTTCTTATTTCCCATCCTCTCATCAAGATGTTTCTTGAAGAGTGCTAATGAATAACTTTGCTTGACATATATATGTAACCTGCTCCAGAGTATGGCAAGTGTCTGGGACAGGACTCTATCCTTCCAGCATGTCCTGTTTATTGTGGTGACAAGGTTTAGGTCCCTAGAGTGTGTAGCTTGGAGGGATTGGGATTTCTTTAGTTGTAGCATGTCCAACAGCTCTGGGTTTGACATAGCTTTATATGTTAGGCAGAGATCACCTCAGAGTAGGCAATATGCTACGGAGTAAAGCTGGAGTTTTTTGAGGAGCTCAGTGTAGGGCATTTGTTTGAGGCCAGTAATCCTCTTTGTGAGGTACTTCTGTGGCCTTTCCAACTGCTGCAGATGTCTTGTGAAGTACATTCCAAAAGGGGCATTGTACTCTATAATGGGTCTAATGAGTGTCGAGTAGAGGGGAACAATGACCTCTTTTTTCCTGGATGAGAACCTTTTTATGATGAAGTGTGCCATGTAGAAGGACGTCCTGATTACTGTGGTGATGTGACTATCAAAGGAGTGACTACTGTCCACCTGGGTCCCAAGGTCTCTTATCACACATTTGGTGTTAAGTAGATTGCTGCCTATGTGGTAGTTCATGGGTACAGAGTTTTTACCAAAGGGGATGACACTGCACTTTTTGGCATTGAGCTTGAGGCCATGGCTCTGACACCAGGCATCTGCCTAGGTGAGGCCTTTCTGTAGGATTTTCACATCATTTGGGGACTTGACTATGGCAGTCATCTGTGAACTTCATTAGCCAGAGGCCTTCTGTGTTAGCCTGTACTTCAAAGAAGTAGATTCCAAACAGGAGCGATTCCAGGACTGAATCCTGTGGTACTCCACTTGTCACTGCTTTGAGGTAAGATTTGGAGTCTGCAACTTTTACTGTCAGTGAGCCAGCTGGCAGCCTATCTCATGATGTAGGGATTTATACCTAGTTTAGTGAGTTTAGCTATAATTCCAGAATGGGGGATGGTGTTGAAAGCCGTGGCAAGGTCAAGATAGGCTGTGTGAACCACCTTACCCTCATCTACCGCTTTGGTGACTGCCTCAAAGAAGTCGATCAGGTTCAGGAGGTATGATCTGCCTTTCACAAACCTGAACTGGGTAGGATCCAGAGTTTGGAGGTTACCAATGTCTTTGTTTATGAGTTCCATGATGATACGTTCCATGGCCTTGCAGACCAGGCTTGTCAGGCTAATAGGTCGATAGTTCCTGGGATCAATGGTGGCTCCCCCTTTGTGGAGTGGGATAACTGTTGCTGTGCACCATTCAGTGGGCACAAAGCCTAATGTGAGGCTATTATTGAACATGGTGCTTAAGTGGGGAGCCAGTTCATTCTGAAGTTCATGTAAAACGCAGCCTGAGATGTCTGGTCCCATGGATGCTGTGTTTTTAGCTTTAGACAGTGCAGCTTTTACCTGCGTAGTTGTGATTACAGGGACTCTGCATTCTTCCTGTATAGATATGGGCCCTTTAGGGGGTGAGGGGGGGGTAAAGTTAGCAGTGAACCTATCTGCCAGGATGTTGGCAATATCAGTTGGTTCTGTAATTTTCGTGCCGTTGTGCTGTAACTCAGAGGACATCTTAAGGATGATTTGCATATATCCCATGAGCCTCCACTACAGGAGGTTAAAGGTATTACACAGTAAAAACTCTAGCTCTGTTTTCTAGTTTTTACTGAATGGATTTTCTTTGTGACATTCTCCCCTTTAGTTTGGACATTATTTTGAATATTTTGCAGGCAACCTAATGTCAGTGGAAATCATGCCTGATTTTTAAGTTCTGTGTTTCTAAAGGGTAACTAAACAATCCACTTAAGCTGTACTGATAAGTTCAGAAAAAAAACTTGGTATGTCTACAGATAGTGAGGTTTGGCTTTTTTGCCATTATATTAACTCATAAACCCTTAAAAAAGTAAAATGTTATAAACACATAGAACATCTAGCTGAAACACTGGAATGTCTTTAAAGAATCATTTGCATTTATCCCATGGGTCTCCACTACTGGGAGAGTAAGATATTACACCATGAAGTCTTTATAGCTTAGGTGAGTCTTTCCTGCAGTTTTTACTATGTAACAGGTAATACAGGATGCTCAATGGAGCCTTGGTTGAAGATGCCCATGGAAAACCTACAAATTATGGTGAAATGCAATGCGTTACCACTTATGTATAAACTAAGAGCAATGTGGAGCCGGTTTTCGTGTAATAAAAGGTAGGTTCTGCTGCAAACAGCTCTGTGGGGGCACTGCAGTACACCATTGTCATTGTCATAGATCTGTCTGTAGTATGATGCACAATCAGTCCAGCACTCAGTCCTTAAAAGTTTGGTTCAGACAATAAAAAGTCCTGTCATAGCCAAAACATGTACATCACCCAGTAGCAACAACAATGACTGTTAATAAGTGCATACATCAGTCATAACACACACTTTCAGGCAGTGTTGTGAAGAGTACATGGCAGTGCAGCCAATGCTGCAAAGCCTACTCCACCTCTGTGGAGCTTGTCATGTGTACACAGCAGCAGTGTTGTACAACACCAAAACAAAATGATGCATGAAGCCTTATTTAAAGATTATGTTGGGCTGGGCATAGTTACACTACACTGTTCAGGTACACTACATAAGAAGATGTTGTAGGTCACAGATACATCTTTTGCACAACTACTAGGGACACATTGGTACATTGTTAGAAACACAGCCTGGAGAAGATGTCTCATGTTGTGGGGGGAACTGTGTATTTCATAATTTCCTCTGAGGAAAGGATGAGAATGCAAGTACATAACCATGGTATAAAGGTATTGTAGTGGCTGGAATTGGTGAGTCTATAGCTCTGTTGTAGCACTGATGTGATGATACTGACAGATAAGAACACATTCAAAGTCATAGGTTCACAGGCTGGTACTAGGCTATCAACCCTAGGGCCTCTACAAGCCTAGCCATAACAATTTCTTAGCTATTTCCACTATTGAGGTGTCCTTTCCAGAAATGTCTGTGCAGTGGTATCCTGCAATGTGGAATGGCAGATTGTGACACTCCTAGTGTCTCAGTTTCAGGCACTGCTCCATGTCATTGTCTCCTTAGGATATCACTCTAGTATGCACACATCCCTGACCAGAGATAACATCTGGATTTTGACATGTTGACAATATGCACTGCAGTGGAAATCATGAGCCCTAACATGGGATCATCCTTGGATTCCTCTGCTTCCTGGAAGTACTAACTTTGGTGCGGGAGATTTTATGGAATCCATGCAGCATGACAGCTATCTCATTGGGCCCAGATTATAGTACTGCACATTTAGTGTTTGGTCCCAAATGCAACCCAAAAAACATATATTGACTGAGACACTGGGCATTGCCAGAAATCCGTAGTAGGCTGCTGTATGGTTGGTATACCTATGTTGGAGGCAATACACATTTCTGGTACTGCAGCTCTGGGGAGCATTGCTTCTGCTCTTAGGCACAGGGGAGACCCCCTTGACAGAGATGGCATATGATAAAAGTTCAGTTGCTGGAAGACCACACTATTATCCTAGTAACTGGGTCTAAGATAATTCAAGGGAGAGACAGAAATTGGCAAAGCATCATGTAGGTGATAGCCTCAGTTTGATGCCATACTCAGCTTCTACATGTGTCAGTATAGCAGTGGCCTAACCTCTGAACAGTGTGAATCTTCCTACCCCATCAACATGTGAGGTATTATGGTTTACATGCAAATGTGTAGAAACCTGAAGGTATGAAGTGTACACATACCTATGTTGGTATTCCTCTTTGCTTGAATATCAAATGTGTCTTTGAGTAGCATATGCATTGATATCATTTTCTACCTAAGGTCTGCTAAAGTAGTTCTGCTGTATAGTAGTTGTGGTATGGATAATAAACTGGTTGTTTTTCCTTTGAGTTATGCAGGATTTGTTCAGTCACAGAATGTGCATGCACCTTTCCTGCTGTTCTACCCATGCCCTTATCATAGCCTATCAGGACAGTTAAAAATGCTTCTTTATCTGTGAGGCTAGCACAGAAAGGTGACCATTAGTCAGCTGCCAACCTCTTGCATGCTTTTTTCAATGTCTTTCTTATCATGTTATTAACACACATCCAGCATTGCTGTAGCATGTGTTTTTTTATAACCCACAGGTTTGATATCTTTGACAGCTGTGTCCCACGCACAGTCTTGCAGAGTCAGGTGAACATTCCATCTCATCCAACAGTGTTGTATGTCTGTCCTGAGTTCTGTTTCAGCTTGTCTATAGTTGCCTAATCCATGTCTTCTGCTAAGTCTGGAGGCTATAAGTATGCATATGAACAGAAAAGAAAAGAAAAGACAATAGCTGTAGACTACTGATGTTTGGGAACAGTAGGCTACCAATGAGATACAATAGGCTAGTGTGGTTATACTCCACAGGACATAGGTTCAGAGTGATGTACTAGGCTAATGACTACCGTGGCTGTTATAAGTTGAGCCATGGAATCCTACCCAATTGTGTCCCTATTTAATATGGGCATTTATTAGCAGGGGTATATTAGTTAGATAGTTCATGGAGGTTATGTGGTGGGAGATATGTTAGTCTGGGCACTAAGTCTGCCTCTCACTATCAGAGACATAGGGGGCAGACTCAGGTCGAATTTCTGATTTCCCATCCATTGGTCAAACTTGCACTTAAATAGGGTTAGGGATGAACTCTGCTTCATATGGATGGGGAGCCTGTTCCAGAGCATTGGAGTTCTCTGAGACACATGGCTTAATTATGTCAAAAGAAAAAATTAAAGCCTTCGATCTAGTGGTTCTGATGCTGTTCATTTTGTGGATGTGCAAAAGGTCCATTAATGCTAGATTCTAGGACGCCTTGTATACCTTTCATAGATTAAGTCTCAGTAACCTGTAGGAGACAGAGTATAGCGATAGGGCTTTAAGGCACTCTCTATAGGACAATGTGATGATACCCTTGATTTTCCTGGTAAGAAGCCTTTGTGGGCATTCCAACTGTTGCACATGTCTGGCCAGGTACATGTAGATGGGTATATTATACTTAATGATGGGACTGATAAGGGCCAAATAAAATGACAGTGTGACTTCCCTGGATCTGGATGCCATGTCCTTAAATATAAGTTGGGCAACATATAATGATTACTTACTACCTTGGCCACATGTTCGTCAAGGGCCAGATTACTATCTACATATGTTCCCAGATCCCTGACTGCTCAAAATTAGTAACCAATTGTCACTATTGGAAGGAACGCTTCATGGGAATCAACTGTGTTGAAAACTGCTTCCCTCTCTCATAGCCCTGGGATGCCTCTTATATCAGCATTCCATCAGATCGTGGTACCTGTAGGAGGTATTTCAGTGGTCTTTAAGTTAAGTTAAAAAGACGACACATATTCAGTTCTTGTTCAAGTAGAAATTTACTTTATTGGCAGATGAGCACTGCTTAGATGACTGAGTAACAGTGGTTTCAACAGGGCTATTTATTAAAGTTTTAGTAGGTGAATGCAAGGTTGGTACCTCCCACGATATCATAGGGGTGTATAGACAGAGTGTTAAAACTTTATTGAATCACGGCTGATGTGATAGTTGGCCTAACCTTGTGTTCTTGGGTGGGTTTCATTTAAAAAACAAGTTGCTTATATACACAGTTTTAAAAATCTTTAAAAAGTTATATTTATAAAGTTTTTTAAAAACAACATAAAAAAATGTTTCCATATTGTGCCATCTAAGTAAGCAAACTAAGTTCAGAGATTTCCTTCTAAAGTATCATGTATTTTTTTATAAACATATAAAATCAAGAATAAGAGTAAAACTAAAAATAAACACCAAAGTGTTACACACTTTCAAAAGAATCAGTAGCTTCATTATTTGATGTAATCAGTAAGGGGGAGTCATATGTATTCAAAATGTTTATTTAGACAGTAGCAGGAGGGTGGCCATCTAAGTTCTGTGGCACATTCATGAAAAACTTCATCAGATTTGCCAGAAAAATGAACTTAAACATAAAAACTAAAAATCTTATATGCTGGTTCAATATGTATCGTTTTTTTCTTGGATTAGTCGGCAAAAGACTCTAGGAATCCTTAAAATTTCCTGAGTTCTGTCAATGATTATACATCGAGGTGTCCCTATTACAGGGGGGAGGTTTAAAACACGTGGGTGCAATTCACCTAAGAAATTTGTCTACAATTAATCTTTAAACTATCTGTATAAGGAACCAGATCTCATAGACCATTTTGTTATTGTTACTTAAAAGATATGTCAAACACTATTAAAAATATTAACAATTATTAGAAATTATTATATAAAAAACTGTTCTAACTGAATGAAAGGCACCAGTGGTGGTGATTAACCCCTGGGACTACCCAATATCCCTACACTCACAGCTGCAGTATTCATAACTTATGGGATTCCCTGCCGTAAAGCCCGTCTGGCCAGACTACCAAAGTTTACCATTGCTTTATGGTACACTGAATGTCACCTACACACTCCTCACATAGTGTAGGGCATAAAGGTGATGTTTAAGCGTACCATCCTCTAAACATCTGTGCTGCCAGTCTGAACGCAGTTTTTAATCATTGGTCTGTTTACCTCTGTCCATTTTTTGCAGTTTTGTTTCTGTTTGTTAGAATTCCGATGATTACTCCTGTTTACAGAAGTCCTCACTGTTACAGATAAGTTCCCAGTTAGGTTTTTATTCTTTTCTTGCTGATTTTTTGTGCTGTTTGTGGGGTCAATGTCATCCAGGATGGGTAAATGCTAGTGTGTGAGACAGATTCCCCATAAAGACCACCATTATAAGTGCCTTTTTTGCCTAACAGCTTCTCACGACCTTACATCTTGTTCCATTTGTCAGGTCTTTGTCCAAAAAACCCTTCATAGTAGGCTTTCTTCACTTTCATTGTATCTTGGAACTAGCATCTTAATCTTCTTGCTAAAGATACTATGGATGGAACTTCCTGCCCCGAGGGGTCAGCTGTCAGGGAATAAGAAGGTGAAAAGGTAAGATTGGAATCTTCCAATGTCTAGCATTTGCTGAGGGCTTCTCCTCAGGTTATTACAAACCCAGAGACTTGCCTAGATGTGTTGTCAGATTCCTATGCCACAACCAGGTTGGAGGCTGGCAAGGATCTGGAGGGGGCAGCACATCCAACGAGGCTTTGCAGGCATCCATTTTGGGCATTCTGGGGAAACCACAGTTGATTATTTCTGAGTGGAATATGGTGGTTCTGTAGTTTATTCCTAGGGAAGAAGTTTCTGCTATGGTCGTGGCATGCTATTCTGAGTCAGGTCAGAGTCTTCTCAGCTTTCTACGATGTCTATATTAGAACATCGAATAGTCTAAATATCAAACAACCTAAAGGCCAAACCCCTGCTAATTATATACACCAACTCTGAGATTGCATTACTGTGAGAAGTACAAATATTCCAATCTTCACTGTACAGCACTTTCATTATAACAATTTGCTTAACTGCATTTTTGCTGTAAAATGCCATTCGATGAACTGACTCTTCGATCACGTAATATAGCCACTCTAGAATAGACAACCCCTTAAAAAAAAAACAGAAAACTAATCATGTTTCTTTTACTCCTAGTGATCTACAAATTGAGTGGCTGGCCTTTACTCAGGGGTTATTCAGTGCTTTACTGTCATTAAGGTCTCCTCAAGGGTTTTGATTCCAGCTCCTCTTTGGTGCTCTTCTTCTCCTAAAAGTCCCAGGGGATTGAATACTTCTGAGGAAGATTTGGATTCTGAGGAATAATCCCTTACTTATTCTACCTAGATTCCTTCTCCTTTAGACTATGGGTCTGAGGAGGAGGAATCTAATAGATAAGATACTCCTTCTGAGGAAATTTCCTTTGGGGACACAATCTCTAGGATGATGAATTATTTTATTAAGTGGGATTGTGCCTAGGTTTCTGATATCCATAAGAGGTGCTATGAGTTACTACAGATGGAATCTCCTAAACTTGCAGCTATTCCTCCTGTCTTGACTGCTTTTCTATATGTTTTTTCAAATGCCTGTAAAGCGCCTGATTCTCTGCCATCTGCCACCAAGAAGTCTGATAGGTTTTACATGGTGCCTGAGGATTGTTTCCTTTTGTTCAAATGTCCTGCTGCTATCTGCTCTGTGGTGTCTGGAGCCCCTGATAAGCCATCTCAATTGCTTTCTTTGTCCAAGTTACTGCCTTCTGACAAGGACAGCAGAAACATGAAAAGGCTGGTATGAAGGTTTACACTTCCCCTACCTTAGCGTTTAGTGCTGTTAAGTATCAGACCCATATATCTAGATATGTGTTGACTCTTCTTTCCCAGGCCTATCAGCTTTTTTCTGATCTTCCAGACTTTGAGAGTAAATCTTCTGCTCTTTCCTTACTAGGGACTTCCTCTCAAGTAGTTTGTCATTCTCTCAAATGTAGTTATGATGCAGCAGATGCCTCTTCTAAGGCTGCTGCTTTTGGTACAGCACTGAGTAGGTATTCTTGCCTTAGGCGTCAGCCTTTACCAGATGACATTAAGGCTAAGTTGATGGATGCTTCTCTGGCTAATAAACTTATGTTTGGGAAAGTGGCTGCTGGTTTGTCTAAGTCTCTTCAGGACAAGGGGAAGGCCTTAGAGGAAATTAAACATGCTTTTGTTTCTCCTGTGCCTAAATTTCAAAGAAGCTATCATTCTAAGTCAGCCTTTGTTCATAGGCAATCTCACCCTCCTGCTAAAGGTAAACAGGGGTGGTAAACAGACTCCTCCTGCTAAGGCCACTCAGACTGCAGGGATTCTAAAGCTTTCCTTTCGTGACAAACCAGGTGCTGTCTGACTATCCACCTGTTCCCAGCCACATTCTTCTTTTTCTTCACCTTTCACTTTTTCTTCCCATTTGGCTTTGAATCACCCAGGATTCTTGGGTTCTGTCAGTAATTTGTCAGGGGTTCTTCATGGTATGGATTTCCTGTCCTTCTTTTATGGGCATTCATCAGCCTCCTTGGGAACAACTTCCTTTTTTCCCAGATGTTCTTCAAGATCATCTCAGGGTACTATTCAAGAGGTGCCTGTGTCACAAAGGGGGAAGAGGTTTTATTCTAGAAAGTTTCTAGTGCCCAGAAAAAAGGTACTTGAGAAACTGATTCTAGACCCCTCTCATTTAAACACTTTTCTGAAGGTGTCGTTTGGATGTTGTCCCTTCAGACCATGTATCCTCTCTTGCTCCCTCAGGCCTTTCTGGTATCTCTGGATCTCAAGGATGCTTATCTCCATATTCTGATCCATCCTCTTTTCAGGAGGTTTTGCATTTCTCTGTTGCTTCCTGGCATTTTCAGTTCTGTGCTTTGCACTTTGCCTTTCTACTGCCCCAAGGGTATTCAGCTGATGCCTCACTCCTGTGACTGTTTTTCGCAGGCTTCAAGGGATACAAATATTTCCTTACTTTGATGACCTACTGATTCAGGCATCCTCTCCAGATGACCTTTTGCAAAATCTTTGTTTGACCATTTCTCTTCTTCAGAGACTGGGCTTCACGATAATCTTCAAAAAGTCTTCCCTGACTCATTCTCAGGATCATGCCTTTCTGGGTTGCAAGATTCAGATGGTGCCAGTGCTAGCATCCCTGCCTTAGCTCCCATTTCTTACTTTCAAACTCTTCTTCCCCTGGCCTCCATTACAGCCAGGGAGTATCTGAGAGCTCTGGGTTTCACAGCTTCTACCATTCCAATGCTCCCTCTGGCCAAACTCCACATGATGAAGTTCTAATGGTTTCTAAAGTTGGTGTGACTTCAACATGCGCTTCCTCTAAACTTTACAGTTCCTCTTCTCCCTTGTCTCAAGAAGGAACTTCTGTGCTGGATTCAGTAGTTATCTTTGAATCCACGGCTCCCTTTTCATCCTCCTGTTCCCTCTCAGGAACTGTTCACAGATGGTTCAGATGAGAGATGGCTTGCAATGCTTGGCTCCCTGAAGGGTAAGAGAGTGTGGTCACCTCATCAGGAGAAGGAGCACATCAATGACAAAGAGATGAGAGCTGTTATATTGGCTCTTCAGGCCTTTCATCATCTTTTCTCTCTCTGGGGCCTCTCAAGGTATTCACAGACAATACCACAGTGATGTGGTATGTCAACAAACAGGGAGGAATGAGATCTTATCTTCTTTGCCGGTTGGCACTTCTGGTATGGGATCTGACTGTCAAGTATCAAGTGATTCTTCAGTCAGTTTATATTCCTTCAGATCAGAACATTGTGGCAGACAATCTGAGCAGGTCCTTCACTCAATCCCATGAATGGATGCTTCACAGCGATGTGTTTCTTGACATGGTTCACCAGTGGGGTACTCCTCAAGTAGATCTCTGTGCCTCCCCGCTGATCAGAGAACTTTCTCAGTTTTGTGCCAGAGTCCCAGGTCCTCTGGTATGGAAGGTGGATGCCCTCTCATTTTTTTGGAAGGGGATGTTTCTTTATGCATACTCTCTCCTTCCTCTCATTCTGAGAGTCCTCATCAAGATTCAACAGGATATTGATGGTGACTCTATTTTGGCTGCAACATCACTGATTTCCTCTACTTCATTATCTAGCCAAGGGCAATCATCACAAGTTACCTCACAGGGTGGATCTACTCACACAAGACAAGAGATCTCTCATCTAGCCCCACTTGTCCACGCTTCAACTGATACTGTGGGGGATAGGGTTTTGATCCTTCACAGACATCTTTTTTTCTGAGGATGTGCTGCAGATCCTGCAGGAGGTCAGCAAATATACTACTAGGAAATCCTTCTTATCTAAATGGAAGAGATTTTCTATTTGGTGACTTTCTCATGACCTGGATCCATGTACTGTGGATTTTCCTTTGATTCTCTCTTATCTGTGTGAGTTGCTCAATGATGGTTTGTCCTATTCTTCTATTAAGGCCCAATTAGCAGCTCTTTCTCCTCTTCTGCCTTTAACTCCTCCATTAGCTTCTAGATTTGAGGCTAAGCAATTTCTTAAAGGTGTCATTAATATTTGACATCTTCCTCCTTGGGATCTTAATTTCATTCTGGAAAAATCGATTCAAGCTCCTATTGAGCCTCCTGTTTCAGTTTCCTTGCAACATTGTTCTTGGAAGACAGTTCTTTTGTTAGCTCTTACTTCTGCCAGATGGGTGTCTGAGTTGCAAGCCCTTATGACTTCTCCACCTTTTTTGATATTTCATGAGGACAGGGTGTCCTTGTGTACTAATCCTTCTTTTATGCCCAAGGTGGTTAATGAGTTGGCACTTAATCAGTCTATTAATTTGCCTACTTTTTCCCCTCTCCACAATCTGACAGTGAGAGGGAGTTGCATACCTTAGATGTCCATAGAGAGCTCAGATTTTATTTGGATACGACTAAAGCTATCAGAAAATCTGATCAGTTGTTTGCTTCCTTTCATTGTAGGTCTGTAGTATTAGTTATTTCCAAGTAATCTATTTCTACTTAGATTTCAAAGGCTATTTTTTTGTTACACTTTTCATGGTGAGAACCTTCCTTCTTCTGTAAAGGATCATTGTACTAGAGCTTTGGCTTTTTCTGGTGCTTTTTTTAAGGGTTTAGACACTAATTCTATTCTTGAAGCAACTCCATGGACTTCTGTGCATACTTTTACCAAACACTACAAGTTGGATGGTATCTCCAGAGCTAGAGATGGTTTTGCTAATGCCATTCTTTATGGCTTCTTAGAGGGGTCTACTACTCCTTCCTCCTCCCAAGTTTTTTCGGGACCTTTGGCACTCTCTCATAAGTTATGAATACTGCAGCGGTGAATGTAAGGACATAGTACAGTTGTGTAAAATCTTACCATAAAGGTAGATGTCCTTGCCTTTACCGCTGCCATATTCACTCTCTCCCTCCATCGCCGTAGTAGTCTTTTACTTCCTGAATGTGCAGATACTCTTTGATTTTCCTCGGACTGCTATTCCTACTGGGGTAATCACTTCTGAGGATTGTACACCTGAACATCACCTGTATGACCTATGCTACATGAGGAGTTTGTGGGTGACATTTTAAAGGAGTTACATTTCACCTTACTATTTAGTATTATTGCCTCGAATAACCTGCTATCAATTGCCACAAAAATACAAAGGAGACTAAGGCAAGACTATCCTCTATCTCCAGTGTTTTCCCTTGCAACTGATGTTTATATAGAATCCCAAATTATAAACTTAGGGAGCTAGTTATACCCTATCCCCCAAAAAATCATAATTTTCATGTGGTTTACGTATGGATTAAACCCACAAGACAATTACACAAAAGCTATAAAATGCTTCTAAGGGATGAATCCCATCTCGGGACTAATGTTAAATGAGTAGAAAATGGTTCTGTTTCCACTGTCAGTTAAACTGGAGACATACTGTCACAGTCTGCATGTAAAGACCTTGAAACTAGTTAAAGAAGTAAGCAAATATTTGAGCCATCTCAGATTATAGACAGAAACTATAAATCATTATTCTTGTATATTAACAGTATAACTGAATACTGGAAAAAACAATTGAATGCATTTCTAGCAAAGGTTCATATTATCAAGATGTATCTCTTCCCTAAAATGTTATTTTTAATGAGACATCTTCTGTTTCAATATAAATATAATTATTTGGGCAAATTCTAATGTGCCTTTATCAAATTCTTGTGGAATGGATCACATCCTAGAGTAAGCAGATAAAATTGTTTCTACCAATCCAGTTGGGAGGATACATTTGTTCACTTTAAAGAGATAAATCATTTTGTAGCTATAAGCCATTATATTGAAACCAGAGGAGAAAAATAGACCCCATGGTGTTACATTTGGAACATACTCTATTTTTTTATGATGTTAGGATGAAAGAGCAAACACCAAGAATCAAAGAATGTGATCCAGGAGGATGGGAAGCATGGTTACAAGACAGGGTATTAGAATGACCAACAATGTTTATTAGTAGGCTATTGTGCAGCAAAATTTGGAATACTAATCTCTTCCAAATACAGGGAAAGTAAATCCAATGGGGCACATAGATTGATGTAGATATATTATTTATTCATCATTTGTGTCATGCCCAGTCCAACTGGTAGTACAGATTAAAAAATTAACTATAACATTTCATGATTCAAAACTGCTGTGGTGGCAATACATGCAAAATTAAAGATATGATATACAAATATAGATCCAAACTCACAAGTTCAAAAAAGAGGTAAATTTATGGGCAGTACCATGATATGCGACCGTAAAAAAATGGATTATATATCCTAAAATTGGTGGTCTCTATAAAAGATTTAAATGCCCACAGAAGTATTGTTAAATAATGTTATGCAATGCTGGTATAAAGAGAATTTTGAGGCCATGGCAGAAAAATGGATGTCATTAATTTAGGATAGATTCTGTTTAATTCCCATCAGTGCTTCATTTCACATTATTTAAACTGATATGTCATTGGCAATTTCCTCTGACAAAACTCAAATAAAGAGGAGGGCATGGTTTTGGAAACTGCTGGCATTGTGAGATGGAGGAACAAGATTTCATGTATGTGATCGTGGAATGTCAACATGTATCCAAGATACTCAATATGGTTATAGATGCAATACAGTGAACATCCAGGCCTATAATCCTTGACAAATCAGAGTTCAAGATTTTGTAGTAAGAATTCATAAGAAAAGCATACTCTATCCATAACCTTATATGGATGTATAACATTTATTACGTTCTCCTTTCTGGGCTTTATTTTTAAATTCTGAATGCCCTGTCGGTAGACTGTCATAGTATACTTCTTATATACTGAGACAAACTTGTCACATGGACACCTCACCAAATTGATGTTAGAGAACTGGAATTCCTGGTGGGATTTTTTTTGTACACAATAGAGGCACATAATAATTTTAACTATAATAAGGAGATGTATTGTAAAACATAATAAACTCATTACCCCAATAGATTTGGATAGAAACACCTAGTGGAGCACGAGATCACCAGATAGATACAAACAATGATGACACAATAATAAAATTTGATAAGCGATGTATCACATATTATTTTAAACAAATAAACATGGGTCAACCACCCACTACTAAACATAATGTAGTGCTATCTATTAAAGTTACTTTATCACATTGAACTGTAGAATAAATTTAAGGATGTATAGTATTTAGGATTAAGGACAAAATGGAAACAATCTGTGTATTAGTTGCTAGATTAGATTCATGATATATGAAAGTTATTGTATATAATTGTATTATCATCATCATCATCATCATCATCATCATCATCATCATTGCATTAATGGGTCATGAAAAATTTCTGGATGCATCTTAAATAGCATGAAGCACAATTTACCAACCCTGTTGATCAACATTGTGCAACTTCTGCCTCCACACAGGTTTTGTTCCAAACATGCAAATGGAGAACAGCTACAGTCATTCCTTCCACAGATACTGGCAATTACAGACCCAAAAGTCTGACCAACCTCATTGGGAATGGCGTGAAAATACTTATCATGGAACTAATCAATAAAGACACAGGGAAAACTCCAAACACTGGACTTGTCTCAGTTTGGATTCATCAAGACAGGTTTTGCTTACTCAGCTTGGTGGATCTCTTTGAAAAGGTTGCCAAAACAATGCATAAATGTTAAAAAGTACACCCTGCATGGGTACCCTTAAGTGGCCAAGGCTTTTGTTGCAATCCCCTGCTTGGACATAACAGAATAGCTAAATAAATTGTGAATAAACCCCTATGTCTCCCACACTGGATTAAGAGTTGGTGACAAATAGGATGCAGGAGATCAAAATATGAGGTACTAACTACACAAAGAGACAAGCCACTGGTGGGATCCCTAGGGTTCATTGCTGGGACCTCTCTTCTTTTGCATCTACTTCACTGATGTAAAAGGCAATACCAAAGGGATCTGTCTGACTAAGTTGGAGATGACTGCAAGCAAGGAGCAGTTATTGGATGCCCAAATGACTTTGTCATTCTGCAGGAATTTTTGCCCCAAACAAATTACTGGTGTCAAAATGATGGACTGAAACTAAATGCAAAAAAATGCATTATTGTATCCTTCTGGAATTCATCTACCCCAGGGAACTACCACATTTTATTTAGTTTATTTTTTTATTTTACATTTGTTGACCGGGATAGTCCAACTGGATATATGTCCATTCTCAGTGGAGGCCGGGGAGAAAAGCTCCAGATAACACAGATAGAACATAACAGATATGAGTCAAACATATTTACAAAGCCCTCTAGTAGGTACTCACAATGTACTTAGTGGGTAATACGATACAAAACCAATAGGTTGCAGCAAGCTATTATGAGCAAGAGATGCGTACAATATTAATTTAAATAAGGCATTGAATAAGTAGTGATTAATCAGGGTTAGTACAGGGACAAAGCCAGTGCTCTTTAAAATACTGTTTGAGGCCATTTTTGAAGAGACTTAAAGAAGGTTCGAGGGTAAGGTTAGATGGAAGTGACATTAACATTAACATGAACGCTATGTCCTTAAGATCTGACCCATTTGTTTTTGATTTGGGAACTTGTGTGGACAGTGAATGAACATCTGGCCAACATGTGCCCACTGACATAAGAAAAGTCTTCTATATCATGTTGCTTTTAAGCAAAGTGATTTTGTCTAGATATAGAGGTGTCATTGGCCCCTTTACTCAGCCCTCATTAGGCCAGTCATTGATTATAATGCTCCCCTTTGGCATGTATCAGTCCAGACACATGCAGCAACTGGAATGCCCACAGCAATACTATACTAAAAGGATACAATTCCTAAGCAATATGTCCTGTATGGACTACCACAAAGACCTATCACTAATACTCAATATCCTCCAGAGTGCTAAGAGATAACCTGTGTCTGGCATACAAGGCATCCTTTGACCCAGTACTGATGGGCCTACTGTATATCAGCAAGTAAAATGTCATCAGAAATACTTGGTCCAGGGATCTAAACCTCTACTGCAATATCCACAGAACAGTTAGGAAGGTCAAGTATCTCTCACAGAGGATACCACCGCTTTGGAGCAGACTCCCTATCTACATAAAACAAAGCTTATCCCTGTCCTTATTCAAGCACAACTTGGAACTTTGGACATATAATAGAACATTTACCCAGGACTGCCCCCAGTGCAACTAACTGATAATGGCAGCTCCTAAATGCTTTATCCCATGCATGAGTTCCTTCAAATTACCTATGGTATGATCCCAGTTATTCTCACCAAGGGTGATAAATAATTAGCAAACATGGGATGGGTAAAGCTAGTCTAGCACAAAACAGGATAGGTTAATTCAAGCACCAAAAGGGAAATTGGCTAGCCCTAAAATAGCCCACAAGGTTAGCTAGCCTAGTAATCACCTATAAACCTATGAACCTATAACCTAGTGTATAGTCTCCTCTTTTGGAATACATACTGCCCCTCCAACATTTCAATGACTCATAGACCAAGTCTTAAAGTTCCATGGCCAGTATAGATTATACTACTTTCACTTTGAAAGACTGTGAAGCTCATCTGGCCATAGTGCAGCTTGTATTTGATAGCCTAAAACAAACTGGTTAACTGTTCATGCCTAGAGACAGTTGAAAGCAAAGCAGACAAACCAGAGTTCAAATCTAAATCACATTGCAGCGACTTTCTACAATCAATAAAATATACATTAAAAACTTTTGGCACTACATGCTAAACAAACTGAATACATTTACATGGGGGCTTTTATACAATACATTTACACTGATGCTTTTTTTATTATTTTGTAAGAATAAGTTGTTTTGTCATTAATACAGGTTTAAGACATTCTACTGAATTCAGCTCTGGCTTAACATCAGCTGTTAAAGGACTAATCCAGTGTTTCAGCCATCACTGTCTGATGTCATAGCATCTTACCACCTTTTACACTAGAGTCTAAGTTTGTGAAAGTTGCTGCAATGTGACAGGTAGATTTTGTACATGTGATTAATATTTAGGTATTGGCATTGTAAAGGAATGCTTTAGGATGTGATGAAACATTAAGCATGAAAGCTTATGTATTTTTTGGTATATTTAGAGAAAAAGTTGAGAAGAGAAATTGATAGAAGAAAGGAAGTGGGTGGAAATGGGAGAATAAGGAGGTGTGAGGTATAAACATGCATTTGTTCACATTTAGGAATATAGTCTATCATGGTGTTGAGAAGGAACAGAGACAACTTTTGGCTAGGAAGTCTTTCAGAATGGTTTTGAAGGATGGGATGGAGGGTAATGACCTGATGATATATACGAGTTCAGACAATTTCCAGCAGATAGATAGGTTGTCTCCAATAGCAAGGTAGACTTGATAATGGTTAAATATATAGGACATGTAATGCACAATGTGATTGTTAAGCCCCCAAAGGAAAAGGTAAAATCAATCAAAAAGCTGGCCTATACCAGTCCATGGTGTTTCTCAGATTAGATAGGTATTATCTGAAGTTTCTATCCCACTTTGCACTTTAGAATTTTCCTGATAGACCTAAACAAGGGGAAAATGTCCTTTAAGGTAAAGTGGACTGTGTGAAGCCAGACATGCTGGGGAACCCCAAGAAGAAATCTTTTTCTTTCTTTGTGATTATTGTAATAAAATCTTTAGACTGCAACTGATTTTGGAATTATTTTACATTTAGGTTTTGTTTCTTGATCTGTGCACCAAGAGAGTAGGTTTGTACAACTATTTGTGTTTGCTGATACACTTAAAAATAAGACAAACTTTTAAAACACTGGATTTTACTCACAAAATTTAATTTTGAACTACTCAAAAGTATGGAGGGATTCAGTAAGGCTACACAGTCATTTTTGATCATGTGCACACTGTGGTATAATACGCATCCAGCCGCAAATAGTTTTAAATTCAGTAAATTGCACTTTGTGGCATGCAGTCATGAGCAAACATGGAAACTTCTGTGGCATGCAAATTATAGAATAAGTACCAGAATTTTGTGCTAATGAACCAAATCAACACAGTGGAGTGATTCAACAAGCTGTAAAGCAACCGTGTAGACACCATGCTCTTGTTGGCCATGTATTTTAAAGTTTTCCAAATACTGCCATGGAAAGCAGTTTAGACAGAAATAAGACAAAGTAAAAATACATTGATCTGTATAGAACAGACCATGACATATAGCTCCACACACATTATGACATTATCAGACATGGTGATTGCTAGAAAATTAGATTACCAATAGCAGCAATTCCTTTATTAGTGCCATGACATAAATGCAGCTTTGTTCCCCCTCCCAAATGAAGAATGTACTCGTAACTAATGTAGACAGCTAAAAGTGTAAACCCCATGAAACATACTATTCATACTGTCATATAAGCATATGCAGTATATATCTGACGGAATACATTAAATTGTATTAAAACATGCATTCTCTGTACAGCTATATACAGCAGTAATACCCTCCCTTGCATGTTTAACATCAGGCTCCCCTTCAGTTTCCCTGCCTAAACAGTTAGCAAGTGTGTAGATTCAGAGCTGTCAACATGGGGAAGATGCAAATGAGGCCAAAACTCATTAGAATTGCTGAATCCCAAAACAATTGTAACCGTGTTGGGATGTTCAGTCCATGTAGGAACTTCCAGTGTTCATGTTTAATGCATGGCAATAGTGAATGATGACATCGGGGGGGGGTCTGTCAGGTTACATTTACAGAGGTGTGCATGTAAGTCTGTGAAGTATAAAAGTGCAATAATGCAGTGCACAACTCCCAAGTTCTGTTTCATTCTCTTTATTGTTTGTTTAAATATATCATCTCTGCTTTAAGCTAAAATGTCTTTTTTTTAATTTTTGTCATTGTTTGCATGATGTAGACCATAGAGCAACCAAGAGAATGGAAGAATGAATGGCAGGTTTCTTGGTACTTGTCATATAACTAATCCTGTGGCAGCATATGTATATGTAGGGCTAGAGAATAGGAGGTCCTAGGTTCTAATAAAGAGTCTGCAGCCTTTCTTCCACTCTTTGAGCTGCATGTTTTCATGATATCACAGGAACAGAGAAAAGTAATAACAAGATCACCCGTTTACTTTATTTCAACATTGGTGTGCACAACAGCACACTAATGAGCATCAATGGAGTTGATATATTCAGTAAACCTGCAGATGTTTTTCATAGGTGCTAATTACAGCATAAGCATGTGATTTTCAGTATGGCGGAGCTATTCAACAAGCTATAAATCATCCATGTAGCTTCCATTCTGTTTTTTTTCCTGAATACTTCAATACCATGGGAGTAGAGACAAGGAAATTCTAAGCCTGAAATAAAATTATGTCAACTGCTGCATTTTCAAAGTAAGCCCTGAACCTCGAATTATTCATTAATAATATTATGGCATATCCTTGTATTTCTTAACTTGGTGCAGTAATTATGGTGGATTTCTACAGAAAGTACCTTAACATGTGACAGCAGACACTTATTCTACTTATATTTGTCCATTACTAAGCTTTTACTCATTCTTCTCACTTTTCATTGCACTTTTTGCGTGATGCACCACATAGTGCAAACAGTAGAAGCGGGGAATGGCTGTATTTATTTGGTTTGCACAAAGCACAGCAGGCCACCTGGAAAGCAGACATCCAAAAATAGAAACCAGATACATTCAATTAATGCCCTTGGCCATCATGAAAACCCAGCCTGGAGTACAGATGGTACTGGGTTCTAGTACAGAGTGTGTAACCTTTGTTTTACTGCTTTGACATTGCAGTTTATAGCAATCAAGTGCAACATAGACAACTGTATCATCAACATTCTTGTGGCCACAGGTGTAAGTGTAGGACTGCCATACTTATGGTCTGGGGTTTGAATACACCATATTCCATGTAGTATTATTTTTACTGATAGAGTACTCAATCTGTTATTACATTTATGATCCAATGTATGACTGAGAATATACTGTGTACTATAGTCCTGTAAATATATTCCTGCTATCTTCACCAGCATGGCTTTAACTTTTATGAAAAACACATACATAACGGCCCATACATAAATCTGCTTGCCACCATTGCATATTGCTTGGCAGAAGTTAGAAATGCAGCTCGCATTTGCATACTGCTTAGCTATGCTCAAACAGATGTAACTCTCATGTGTGTACACTTTGTTAACCATTGCACAAATATGTTTCCCACTGTGCTATGAAGCTGTATATATAATGCTTTCTTATTGGTGTTTATTGTCTATTTCCTTTGTATGACATAAAAGTACATGTGGAAACATTGCAAACTGAGGGCACATTCTAAGTATACATCACATTCACAATACATACATGTGTTGCCCCCCCCCCCACCAAGTAGTACAACCCTGAGGGCTCAGTATTTTTTAGACACATATATCAATCACACTACAAAGTGTAATATATAATGTTGTGAGTTCCCTTATGGACAGAGCCAGTTGGTGTTGACAACCTTCCTTTGCTAAAATCAAACATATAAATATGCTCGATAAGGGTACTTGTATTTTTACACAGCTAGGCTTCTACACACCCTAGTGATGTTTTACACAGCTAGGCTTCTACACACCCTAGTCATGTTAGGCTACTGGTCTCATATAAACCTATGGGCCTATGCCGGCCTCCCAACCTGTTGCCCCTACATGGCATGCTGATGTCATCTACTATAAGTTCACCTGCAGCCATATAAAAATCAGTCTTGTGCCATGGCGCTTGTGTAAAGTCTTACATTCGGTATTGTGTCTACTTAGAAAGGTAGGGGATCAGTTCTCACTGCAGTCAACTGTGTGTGTGTGTGCCTAGCCAGAGGATCAAGTGTGCATCCTGCGGTTAGCACCCCAATCCAATACATTAAGAGTAATGTGATACTTCCAACTGCCTATACATCCATTTCAGGCAGGCCTCCAAATGTCTTCTCTCCAACATGCACAGCTGATGTCATCCAATATAAGCTGACCTGCAGCCATGTAAAATTCAGAAGTGTGCCATGGCACTTGCATAAAGTACTGTGTACTTAGCTAGGGGCTCTGTTCTCACTGTAGGCAAGTGTGTGTGTGTGTGTGTGTGTGTGTGTGTGTGTGTGTGTGTGTGTGTGTGTGTGTGTCTATGTGTGTGTGTGTATCTCTGCTTAGCAGAGTAGACATGCTATCCTACAGTTACTTCTCCTTTAGCATGTCTTGCCAGTATTTTGATACTTGCACAAGCCTACATATCCATTTCATGCAGCTTGCACAACCTCTTGTCTCCCACATGGCCTGCTGATGTCATCCACTATAAGTTAACATGTAGTCATGAAATAGTCAGACTTGTGCCGTGGTGCTTGCACAAAGTAGTGTGTTGTATAGTCTGTGTACTTAGGCAGGGGATCTATTTTCACTGCAGCCAACTGGGGGTGGGTGTATATCTCTTCTCATTAGAATAGACATTCTATCCCACAGTTACTTCTCCAATGGCATGGCTCACCAGTATTTTGATACTTGCACAAGCCTACACATTGATTTCATGCAGCCCTCCCAACCTCTTGTCTCCCACATGACCTGCTGATGTTATCCAGTATAAGTTGACCTGCAGCCATGTAAAAGTCAGATTTGTGCCATGGTGCTTGCATAAAGTACTTTTTCGAGTCTGTGTACTTAGGTAGGGTTCTCTTCTCACTGCAGTCAACTGTGCGTGTGTGTGTGTGTGTGTGTGTGTGTGTGTGTGTGTGTGTGTGTGTGTGTGTGTGTGTGTGTGTGTGTGTGTGAGCTGCTACTTGACATTACAGAGAGCCTTTTACACCAGCATGTGGGACACTGCTATTACCATATGTTCAACAGACGATGTTGGTGTCATCGGCTATATCAGATTATTGCATATGCAATCATCCCACCTGGGCTTATTCAGACAATGGCCTGGAGCACAAGTAGATGTCACCTTAGGTTCATAGGAGGTTACTAGGCTACTGGCTCTAGGGCCTTTTTAAGCCTAGCCATGTTATACCCTTGTTCCCATATTGAACAAGTTGCATGGTCTATATTTGCAACATGAGGTTATGATCAGCACTGACTGCCATTATCAAAGAGGGACAT
The DNA here is from genome assembly GCF_019279795.1 of Protopterus annectens. Lineage (NCBI taxonomy): Eukaryota > Metazoa > Chordata > Ceratodontiformes > Protopteridae > Protopterus > Protopterus annectens. The sequence goes on from NC_056735.1 coordinate 430,625,447, forward strand.
AGGTGACACCCCTGGGGTAAATTTATGGTGTCCCATCCAGTTGTCTAAGTTATGCTTAAATAGGGTCATTAAGGAGCTCTGTTTTATGTGAACTGGGAGTTTGTTCCAGAGGAGTGGCAATCTCTGGGACACATATCTGTCTCTCCAGCATGTCTTGTTAATGTCCCAGGCTAGGTTAAGATCCATAGAGTGAGTGAATTTTGTCCCATGTGACTTGCAGATCTGCAGCATTTCCTTTAGGGCAGGATCCAAGACTGATCCATAGGCCAAGCAGAAGTCACCTCTCAGTGGCCTATGAGATACAGAGTACAGTGACAGTGTCTTCAGTCTCTCCATGTAGGTCATGTGTTCTGAATTTTCTTGGTAAGAAATCTCTAGGGTCTCTCCAGCTGCTACAGGTGTCTTGTGAGGTACATACCGAAGGGTGCATTATACTCTATTAGTGGTCTGATGAGGGATGAGTACAGGGGAGTTATAACATACTTAGCTCTGGATGTGGTACCCTTACTTATGAGATGTGTGACACAGAAAGCCTTCCTTACCACTGTGGACACATGGTGATCAAAGTTAAGGTTGCTATCAACCTGTGTTCCCAAATTTCTCACCACAGGCTTGTAGTAAAGGGGGTATTGTTAATATTGTAATTTTCAGGAGCTTTCCTTTTGCCAAAAGGGATGATAATGCATTTTTTGAAATTAGTTTAAGTCCATGGCTTTGGCATCAATCATTTCTCTGTATATGGTCTTTTTGTAGTATGCCACCATCACTGGGGTCTCAATGATTGCATCCAGTTTGCAGTCATCTGCAAACTTGCTAAGCCACTGGTCATCTACTTTTGCCTGGACTTCTGAGAAATATATTCCAAATAGTAGGGGGCCTAGCACAGATCCTTGTGGTACACAACTAATAACTGGTCTGCTGGTAGAGGTAGAATCCCCATATTTGACTGTATGTTGGTAAGCCAGATGGCTACCCATCTAGTGACATATGGGTAATTCCCAGCTGTGTGAGTTTCTCAATGATGCTTGAGTGGGGGATTGTGTCAAAAGTCTTGGCTAAGTCAAGATAGGCTGCATGTACTATTTTGCTTTCATCAAAGGCTCTGGTGACATTCTCAAATAAGTCTGTCAGGTTTAATAAGCATGATCTACTTTTAACAAAGCCAAATTTGGTCAGGTCAGGAGTTTGAAGGTCACTTATGTCTTTGTTGATAAGGTCCATGATTATTCTCTCTATGGCCTTGCAGATAAGGCTTATGGGTCTATAGGTCCCAGGGTCAGTTGATAGACCTGTTTTTTGCAAGGGAATTACTATTGCTGTTTTCCACTCTGCTGGGACAAATCCATTACTTAGAATTTGGTTGAAGAGAGTGGTAAGTGTTTCTGCTAGGTCCTGTTTTAGACAATTTAGTAAGCAGCCTGGGATGTTAACCCATCCCATAGAGGCTATGTGTTTGGCCATGGAGAATGTGGTTATGACCTGCTGTTTGGAGATACTAGGTAGAGAACTGGTGATATGTATGCTTTGAGGTATGTCTGGTTGCTGGCAGGTTGGTGATGTCTTCAGGGTCGGCATGAGTGGTACTGTCCACTATTAGTTCAGCACAGAGGTGGGCCTTCCCTTTTAGATTTCTGATATAGCTAAAGTATGCCTTATAATTATCCTTAGCTAGAGATGCTAGTTTAGCTTTGTAATTAGCTTTAGAGGACTTTACGAGATATCCGGTTTGCTTTTTCAAGCTGTGGAGGGTATCCTTCCTCTGCTGTGTCATTTCCCTTTTGTTCTTAGAGATTAGTTCATTCGCCTTGTTTTATAACCTATTTATGCTTGATGCCCACCAGGGTGGCTTGTCTTTTTCTATGAGGACCCTGTTTTGATCCGTTCAGGTACAGCCAAGTCCATACATTTGTATAGGTGTTTATACAGGGCATTTGTGTATACCTCTGTATAGCACTCATTGTTGACAGTGGCAGCAGGGGTTTCAAACTATTTATGCCATCGGTTAGGAGGCTATAGTTTGCTTTGGAGAAATTTTTCATCCTTTTTACTGTTGACAGGGGTCAGGTATGATCATTACTTCAGACAGGACTGATTTAAGATCGGACCTTATCAGGGAGGGTAACACACAGGGGATAGGGCAAAGATCCCCAATGTTGGTGAATTTGAAGTCTAGGACATTTGAGCTTCTTGTGGTGGTGCCAACTATATGTTCCAGAGAATTTGTATTAACAAAATCCATGAACCTTAGGGAGAGTGTGTTTGTGTTCATATATGGATTCCAATTGATGGAAGGATAGTTGAAATCATCTATGACCAAGGTGATTGCCTGTATAGTGAGTGACTCAAGAAGGTCCAGGTAGGCAGAGTGGTTCTCTTGGTTCATGGTGGTGAACCTATAGCTAACAATGATATGGAAGGGGGTTGTACTTAATAGTTAGTTGGACTTGGAGTAGCTCTAGGGAGTAGTACTGTTTGACCAGTCTTGAGGTATATTTATCTTTAATGAAGATGGATACATCTCCACTTTTAGTTCTTTCATGCTCATTTTGAGGTCTGAATGTGTGGAAGGCATTGCAGCCTTGCATGGCCGAGGGGATCTCTGCAGCCTTGAACTGTGTCTCTGTGACTGTACAGGCATTGGTATCTTCCAAGGTAAGGAATGCTTCCAGTGAGTGCAGTTTCTGATTTAGAATCCTAGCATTAAGTAGCATATCCTTCAGTTTGTTTCTAGTGGTATTTTGTACATCTGGAATTTTGTTGTTATGACATTGTCTAAAAAAGGCACTATGGGGGAGGCAAGTACCTTAGCAAGTAACCAAAAGCCAAGTGGTGACAGTTGAAGACCATATCTGACAAAGCAATGTGGTATATCCACCATATCTATCCAGGTCGACAGATACTGGATCCCCTTGGACTGGCTGACACCAGAAGCTAAGCCAATTGCTGAAGTCAATTATTTTTTGTTTATATTGAGGCATCATTCTGTGTGAAGGTGGAATGCTGCTTAGAGCTAGGGACATACCTGCCTAGGACACATAATCTAGGAGTGCAGTTATGTCTCTCTTCATATAGTCCAGAGAGGCACATCTCAAGTCATCTAATACAACATGGACTATGACAGAGTCATAACGGTACTTGTTGTTGAGAGAATTGAGTGTGTGCATGATCAGATGGAGCCTGGCACCTAACAGGCAGCTCACCGTGACCTTCTTCTTGTTTAGCCTGGTGAGAAGGACATTTGTGTGTCTCACTATGGAGACACCTATGACCAAGACATTTGGTTTTGAGGAGTTTTGCCTTAGGGTCTTATTGGCTGAGACACTGTTGTGTGTATTATTATGTGTAGTGTATTCTGTTGGGTCTGCAGTGTATGCAGTAGGTTTGCACTTGGGAGGTCTCTGATTTTTAGGTAGGCTTCTAACAAGTACCTCCATATATGTGGGCTTATGTGTTTTGAGCTTGTTATGTGCAAGAGATGAAGTGTGTGTGCTGACAACCTGTTTGATAGCTGGTTTGTTATTTATTTATTTTATTTATTTATTTATTTGCAGTTGGTTTACCAGGATGGTCCTTTGGGCTAAGATAGCCTGTTTTCAATGGAGTCCTGGGGAGAAAACTCCAAAACATACAACTATATAAAAATATTTGATAATAAACACACAGCAGAATACACAGGATATAATAAACAATTTTGTACCGTATTACAAGTTCAACTACAAGCATGATTTTAGATACAGTTTAAAGGAAGAATAAGCATAGTGTTATTTGTGAAAGAAGTGTTATGTTGTTATGTGAAATAATTGATTCCAAATTCATAGTATAGATACAGCTCTCACATGTTGTATCTCTTAGGTTTGAAGTAACTGTTTGTCAGTATACATGAGACAATTTCTACATTGCCCCACGATGCCCATGTCAATCAGGCTGTCTGGAGAAATGGTGGGAAATGTTATAGCCCATTATGGCAGGTATATACTGTACTAACTAGTGGGGAGTGGGCTGGATGGGTCAGGATTTGTTGTACGACTAACAAAAATCAACTATTCTATGGAGGGCTAGGGATAGAAAACTGTGTCAATGTTTCACAATGCACAACTGAGTTGCTGTCAAAGCAGCAGTGCAAAATCGGAGCAGCTCCAGCAAACTGAATGCAAACCCACACAAACACGATTCTTAAATACTAAGTAAAGTTAAATGATTTTAACAAAGTAACCAAAGAGAAAGCCCAAAACTGAGTCTTATTCCAGCAATCTCCAACTCAGATGGGTCCCTGACTGCACCTTCCTGCTCAAGGGTGCAGGGGGGGGGGCTTCTTAATATAAGGTGACTAATTTTAGTGTTGAAATGACACCAAACAGTCTAGATTCAGCAAGCCTGAATCTGGCCTATGCTATAAAATGCAGCAGTACTAAAAATTCAAAGTGCAGAAAATTGCAGTTACAACAAAAAAAAAAAAAAAAGAAAAAAAAGAAAAAGAAAAGAAAATCAGTCTCAGTAAAGTTGCAATTCTGTAGAATACTCCCACAAGAGTGAAGACCACAAACCTTCCTAGTGTCAAATAACTGGTATGGAACTCAAGTGCTTAAACCAGAACAAAGACATTTAGAATAACAGGCACAATAAGCATTCACCAACAATTACCAGCTTAGAAGGGTATAGGCTACACTCTTCTGCCACAAGAGTCTAGACAACAAACCTTCTTAATGTAAAATAACTGGCCTGAGCCCAAAGTGCTTAAACCAGAATTAAGACACTTTTAGAATAGCAGACACAATAAGCCTTCAACCAGCAATTCACAGCATAGAAGGGTGTAGGCTATCCTTTCCTGCCACAAAAGTTTAGATCACAAATCTTCCTAATGTAAAATAATTGGTGTTTAAACCACAACAAAGGCACTTAGAACAATAGGCACAATAAGCCTTCAGCCAGCAATTCCCAGCTCAGAAGAACAGATGCTACCCTCCCCTCCCATAAGAGTGCAGACTACAAGCCTTCTTATTGTAAAACAACTGTCTTGAAGCCTAAGTGCTTAAACCAAAACTAAGAGGCTTAGAATAACAGTTACAGTTTAGTGTGATACCAGACAGATGACAGTGACATGTCTTTTAATCTATCCACATTCATCATTGCATGATTAGTAGGCCCTGTGTTATCTTGATGAGAAAGCCATGTGGTCTGTCCAGCTGCTGCATGCATCTGGTGAGGTTCATGAAAAGAGAGAAATATATCATATTACTGTTCTGATAAGATTAACTACAGTGCTGTCATACAACCCTGAGATCTGAATATGATGACATTTCTTATGATGTGCACCATATGTATATGCTGGAAAACATTAAAGAAAAAAGAAAGTAATCAGACACATTGCAGTTCCTGACTTCACATCCCTTACAAGAGAATACACTAGAAAGTACTGGCATGGTGATGCTATCTACTGTATAATTTGGCAAGGCAAATATAAGTGACAGGTACAATTATCAGTTCAACAACACAAATGCAGATATACTAGGCATTAATGTAGCTATGCACCTTGTGCATCAGACACAAAGCTTTTGCATCCCTGAATCCAAAAGAGAGAAAATGGAGATATGGCACAGTTATCATCATTTGTACAGGGTGTTGTGTGTGTGTGTGTGTGGGGGGGGGGGCAGGAGGTTCAAGCTGACACAAAATGTTGGTGCGTGTGTGAGTGAGAAAGGGATGCATGCAGGCTAAACCATGTAACTGTTTTGTGTGTGTGTGTGTGTGTGTGTGTGTGTGTGTGTGTGTGTGTGTGTGTGTGTGTGTGTGTGTGTGTGTGTGTGTGTGTTTGTGTGTGTGTGTGTGTGTCTGTAGGGGTCCTCCATGTGAAAGTGCTGTGAGAGAATCTGCATGAACATATCCACACTCAGTACTAGCTCTAAGTCTTGGTATGTTAGACAGGTGTCAGCTGTGCATGTAAGAGTTGGAAGTCCATTTTTGTCACCCCAGATCATGCTGCCAGGAGTTGCACTGGCACTTCCATGCCCAAGGTCAGATGCAGTGCTGCTACCTGAATGTGACTGATGTTTACTGGGCCTGTTGCCTTCATGGGAATGCCCAGGACCATGACCCCATGGCTTGCCATGTCTGGGTGTGGACAGGACACTCACCAAAGGACAAGTGGAAATACTGCCACTAGGGGAGCATGATCAGTCATGGCCACGTTGGCTGTGTTTTGGATGACCTACACCCACCAGGATGCCTCTTCCCTCCCAGCAAACGTTTCATCACAGGCACTGCTCATTCCATGACAAACTCCCCTTGGTCCATCATAGACACCCCTCATTCCAATGTGTCATTCGTTCGATCCAGTAAATCAGCAACATTGTTGAGGCAGTCATGCATGTCAGCCTGTGCCACATCTGCAACCCTGAATATTTGTCTGGAGCACCTTCCTAAACATGCCTTTACCTCTATGATGGCCCTAAACATATGCTGAGTAACACAGAAAGAGACACCTGCAACAGGAGGAGGAGAAGGGACAACAGGCCCCCTCCAAGTACCCCTATCAACCCTCCTGTGTGGCACCTTGCAAACATTGTGGCTATGGCCAGACTCAACAGACACCTAAGCCACAGTAGCTCCACTTCCCTGATCAATGTTCTCACCCACCACCTTTCCAATATCTGCGTGGTCAGTGGACTGGGTAGGTGCAGGCCTACTGGCTGTGTCTGGAGAAAATGAAGGGGGTGGCTAGATGTCAACCTCTGTGTCATATTCAACCAATGCACCTTCCAACTGTGTCTCAGTTTTGCCACCATCATCATCAGTGTCTGATGAGACACTGACTTTAGGTGGAACATGGCCCACACTCCCACAGTCATGATCACCTGTGATAAAAAGGAAGAAACACAGCATACATTAATATCTGAACTACTATGGTGCAATATATGCTAAACAACTATCAGTGATGCCAGTACTACTGCAGACAGTATATTTCTTTAAACTGATCTGCACTATTTACATAAATTTATTAGGCTTACCATCTGCAGGAGGTATATATTGTTGGATTCCTGATGGCCTTGAAAGAAGTTAAGCAAGAGGTAAGGGCAACATCATCACATTTAACAGGAAGACAGGGGGTAATACATGTATTACTCTATATCAGCACTAACTGCATGTTCAACAAGAGTGTGGCTGACAACTGCAAACTATGCTTATCACTGTACCAATCTTCAATCCCCCTCTCTAAAAAAGACATGTGACACAGAAATAACTTTATTTCAATTGTTTTACTATATAACTGTATTCAACTGGTCATATAACAAAGCCTACCTGGAAGCTCCTCCTGGGACCCAGAAGGAGTGGCGCCTATGTCAAGGACATGCTGTAGCCCACTCTGCTGTAAGCTCTCAACTCTTCACTGGGGGTAAGAGGTGGATCTGTAGCAGGCCCTCCACTGGTTACCCTTTGGTCTCAGGCAACAGCAGCTGCTTGTCTCCATGTAGAAGTACTTATATTACTGGCCCTGTGGCACACCTGTTCAAATGTCTGGCTGTGGATGCCCACAGAACTTGATGTTGGCAACAATCTGTTGCTATACAAGTAGCCTTTCTTGCATATTGGGCCTACTCATTCCCAACAGAAGTGCCCCATGTTGATGGAGAGTGTCAGCAATGATATTGTTCTCTGCTTCACTGAAGGAGGGTCTGCACCTCACTGACATTGTTTGACAAGAAAAGTATAATACATATAAGTATCACATAATTACAAAGTAACTGTTTCCAGATAAAACAGTAAAGGTAGGCAGTCAGTTGTACCCACTGTAAAAAAACATGAAACGATCTACAGATGTGAAATACTAACAATAAGCAGGATGCAAAATAATAAGAGAAGCAAGAACAACATATCTTTGTATGTGCCATAGTAGTAACTCATCTGTGATCATCCCCAAAAAAACAGTCCATTCTGTCTTCCGCCAAAATAGCAACTTTTCTTTGCTCCCCCACCCATAAAAGAAGAGGAACATGAACCATTTTGCTAATAAAACATCTTTGAAATTCTAAAAGTGCTTTCAAAGGACCTGTCCCTGAAACATTTGTACATATGTATCTCACAGCTTTCTATTTTCGTATATTGTGAAACATGTGTACCTCTGAAATGGCTTAACAAACATGGCCATGCCATCAGTGCACTTCTAACTAATGCATACAGATAAAAGAGTAAAAGCCTTTGCTTCACATCATTCATTAATATATATGCCAGCATATGCATTATGTAGGTAACAGAATGGGAGCATACCTCTGGGAGTTCAATGTTCATTTGTAAAAATATCTTTGGAACAAATTTGCTTTTGTAAGGTCCTGTAAACACCCTCACCATCAGTTTGGCTGGCAATGCATCTGCCTTTTTATAATGGAATAGATTATTAACAGTGTGCATCTGTTTTAGCCTGTGTTTCAGAGATGCTAATTACTGCATAATCAGCTGAACTGGATGTTAATCAACCAATCTGGTGGAGCTATTCAACAAGTTATAACACAACCATGTAGACTCTATGCTGATTTTTCCTGTGGATTTCAAAAATAGTGGAGTGCAAACACAGAAAGTCTACACAGACAGAATTTTACGAATTTTACGAGCTGCTGCTGCTTAACTCCATTTGTATGTGCTACAGGCTGTAGGCAATGCTGCTGCTGCCAATAGCCCTAAGCCAAGATGGAAAAGAGTTTTCAGGCCACATTTAACTTATCACAACATACATGACACGGACATTGTAGAGTCATACAGGGTGGACAGTGACACAGTACAGGAACTCTGTGACCTCTGCATGTCTCAACTAAGAACCAGAGCCCCCCCCCCCCCGTGTTTTGGCTATGTACTGCTTACATTTACAAGGTAAGTTCTGAACATGTACAGTATTGTGTAATATTGTGGAAGTCCTTGTATTTCACCACTTGGTACAGTAAGCAAGTAAAAGGTGGGAGAGTTGTACACAAGTGAATGTAATATGTGACAGCAGAGAGTTATTTGACTTGTATTTATCCATTATCAAGTAGTAGGCCTCAGGCATCAAAGATTCAGACATTCAAACCTCTTCAAAGTACTGCTATTCATTGCATGCCCTCAATTTAGCACCATACATTTGTAATTTGAAATCATAACAGAGAGAAGTTAGAAAGTAATGAGACACATTGCAGTTTCCGACCTCACAACCCACTTAAGATCAAACAGGCAGGATGCAAAAGAAGGAGAGTAACAACATATTCTTGTTTGTGCCATAACAGTACCTCAGCCTGAGTTGACTTTTGAGTATGGAACACATAGCCCTCCAAAACACACACCAGTACTGCCTTCACATAAAAACACAAACCACACACCCACCTTCGTTGAGGCTCTCAGTAAAAATCTACCCAAATAGCAGAGACCTCCAAGGCAGAAATGCACTCAACCACCACAACACAACACTAATCATGAGACACATAACTAACTCTCCAGAACAGTGTGCCACTCAACCAAAGCCCCTAAGGCAAAACAGCATGCCCACCACACTAGTCATAGGTGACTCAATAGTGAGGCACACTAATGTCCCACTCACTAGGTTGAATAAAGAGAAAGTAACAGCTGCCTGTCAGGTGCCAGGATCCACCATATAATGCACGCACTCAGGTCCCTCAACAGCAGGTACAAATATGACACTATCATTGTACATGTGGGTGTGAATGACCTGAGATGTACCTCCCTGGACTACATGAAAAGAGACATGGAGGACCTCTTGGATTATGTAGCCCAGGTGGGTACGACCCTTGCCCTGAGCAGCATCCTACCATCACCTACAATGATACCATAGTACAAGCAGAAAATGATTGACTTCAACAATTGGCAAAGTTTCTGGTGCCATTCTAAGAGGATCCAGTATCTGTCTGCCTGGGGTGACATGATTGACAGACGTCAATGCTTTGCCAAAGATGGCCTGCATCTGTCACCCCTGGGCTTTCGGATATTGGCCAAAACTCTTGACACCCCTATAGTGCCTTTTTTAGATGGTGTTCCAATGACCAAATTACCACTGTAACAGCTACAAACACAATCTGAGGGTCATGCTGCTCAACGCTAGAAGTCTAAATCTCAAAATGCACTCACTCGAAGCACTCCTTAAAATGGAGAACATCGACATTTGTGCTGTAACAGAGACCTGGTTCAAGGCAGCAAAAAGCACCCCTGCACTACCAGGCTATAATTCATTCCACACCTTTCGGCCCCAGAACTTGGACCGAAGCACCAAAGGTGGTGGTGTTTCCATATTCATAAAGGATGTGCCCAACATAACGGGTCTATATTATATTTTTGAAAGTTTCAAACATGGAACACCATATGGTCGACACTATATGAGCAATGTTTGAAATTTTGAAAATATAATAAAAAAATAAAAATAAAAAACTATACTTACCTAAACGCTGCACCCCCCCACACCCCCACTATTTAAATATTCCTACTCTGAGATTGCACTGCAGTGAAATAAAGGGAAAATATTCCCTAGAGTGATTTCCATGTTATGCGCATGATAGTTTGACGTTTTGACCAATCGGGTTCGCTCAATACGCGTTCGCCGTTTACAATTTTCGATCACACAATAGGAACCCCAACATAATGCATCAGAGATAGTTCAGGTGCAGCTAACATTGGGTAAGATAGTGATTCAAGTCATAGCCTGTTATAGGTCCCCAACCATGTCCCAAGACACTCACTCCAAGTTCCTAAGCACCCTGGAGAATATTAGGGTCCAACCTAACACACTCATACTGGGCGACTTCAACTACCCCTCCATTAACTGGGAAAACTACTCATGTACCAATACACTTACTCAATATTTCCTGGAATTCATTAATTCCAGTACCCTGGACCAGCTCATTCTTACCCCACTAGAGGTAGCAATATCCTTGATAAAACAAACAAAAAAAAAAAAACAAGTCCCAACAACAGCAAAATCCGCACACTTTGTTTAATAAAATCCACACAATGAATGAAATTTTAAGCGCTTTTCGTCTGCCAAATAGCAAACTTCTTCAGAAATAGTCAATACACAATATAACTAATTTAAATACTCACTAGAACCAAAAAACATGGGGTAGTTAAATCATTAACTATTTAAAGATACATTACCATAAAAAACAAGTCATACATAAATAATATATTACTCTTTAAAACAAGATCTAAAATATCATAGATATAAAAGACTAATCTATTTTTTAATAATGGAAACATAGTAACCATTTATACATGAAACAAGACCTTGATACAGGCCTTTTATCTCTGTAAACTCTTCAGTTTAAAAATACTGCTAATAGAGTTTATCTCATTTAAACCAGGGACATTACTTGCTTCCAATTTAATTTGCCACTTTAGTTCTAACTCTTCCAGTTTAAAGGTAAAAGGACCCCCTCTGATATTGTGCTTGACTTTGTCGATAGCTAAGAATTTAAACTTATGGTTCTTATTTAAGTGAATATGTTTAGCCAGGGCATTGTCAAGCTTGTTACGACTTATAGCGTGCAAGTGTTCATACATCCTATCTCGGGGCCTACACTCCATTTTCCCTACATAAAATGCAGGGCAATGAGTACATCTAGCTAAATAGACTATACCTTTGGAGTTACAGTTAAACCTTTCTTGTAATCTGTATTTGAAACCAGTCACTGAAAATGAGTTGGTCATATCAACATGCTTACAAAAGTTACAGTTCTCACATTTGGTCATTCCTCCTACTCTGAGGGGTTTAGAATACTGCTTTTTCTAATAAATCTTTGAGGTTCATACCACATTTGAATACTATATTTGGAGACTGACCAAACTTATCAAATAAAGACTGGTTACATCTGAACAATTCCCAGTTTTTCTTTATTATTTTCACAAAAAGGTTACTATGAACACTGAATGTGGTTATAAAACCACAACTCAGTGGTTGTCCCCTGTGTGGATCTATTGTACTGTGTGAAGGTGACACTGAAGTGCCACAAGTTTGCAGACTTACACCATCTGACTGTCTAGGAGCCAGAATCGGCTTAAATATAAGATTTCCCTCTTATAGTTTACTTCTTCTATTAGTGCTTCCAACAAGGATTCTGGATAACCTCGATGAAGAAACAGATTTTTTCAAAAACTGACATTCTTCATGGAAATCGTCATCTTGAGAGGTGATACGTGAGGCCCTAACTAGTTGGCCCTTGATGACTGACCTCTTTTGGTGAAAAGGGTGGCAACTAGAGAAGTGTAAAAATGCATTAGAATAAGTCTTTTTCCTGAATATTTTTGCAGTGTAACAATTCAGTACTCTATTCTTAGTAAGCAAAATATCCAAATATGATACAGAGTCTGAACTAAAGTTGGAAGTGAACTCTAAAAATTCAGTTGACTTGTTAAATCTATCCAATAGATCATCACCCACCTCTTCATCCCCTTTTAACAAGACAAAGATATTGTCCAAATATCTGGTATAATAAGCCAGACATTTGGAAACATTATCATTTTTGAAAACAAATTCAGGCTCCCAGTACACCATGACTAAGTTGGCAACACTTGCTCCACAAGGGGAACCCATAGCTAACCCCACTTTTTGCAAATAAAATTGGTTGTTAAATATAAAGAAATTATTAGAAAGAACTAAATCAAGAAGCTCTATCACCAAGGAGACATCTCTACTAGAAGCATTGTTTCAACATCATTAATGCCACCCATTCAGTACAAATTTGGTGTGGAATGCAGGTATACAAGTCTTTAACATCAATTGTTAAGAAATTATAGCTTTCAACAAAGTCTAAGTTGTTTATTTTGGCTAAAAAAGACCAAGAGTCTTTACAGACTTGTTCTTCCAACACAACATATTTCTGTAACATTGAGTCTGTGACCTTAGTGCAGGCATAAGTCGGAGAGCCACGTCCATCTACCAATGGCCGCATAGGTGGGTTAACCAAGTCTTTATGAATTTTGGGTATACCAAATAAAGATGGATAAACCGGAAGTAATGTAATCATATAGTTCAACAAGGCTTGGTCTATAAGACCTTCAATAAATAAATCATGAATGCATCCCTTAACAAAACTGTAAGCTTTGTTAACTTCAGACCTAGAACTTAATTGATAAGCTTCACTACTCAGTAAATGATTCATTCGGTCAATATAGTCACTGATATCAAAAACTACTAAGCCACCTCCTTTATCAGGTTTACAAACCTGAATTTCTTGTGAATGTATATATTTTATAAATTCACGTTCAACACGATTAGTGCCTAAACTTACATTTGTTGTTGAACTGTATTTCACCATATGTCTGAAATCTAATTCACACAGTGACTCAAAAGTTTGCAAAACTGGATGAAGAGGGGGATTAAACGTACTAGATGTATGAAACACCTGCGCCACATCTGAATTTATATTATTTCCAAATAATATCTGGAAGTTTAATTTCCTAGTAAAAGATTTTAACTCAATAATCGTTTTAACTGAATCAATCCGCTGTTGTGGTACGTATGTATAACCCTTAGATAGAAAATTCACCAACTCACAAGAAAATACACATGAAGAAAAATTAAACACTTTAAAGTCATCATCTATGTTAGGAATAATTTCAGGACCAGGTCCACACAATTGCAAGTAATTTTCACATTCCAAACAAGTCGGCATGATGACAGCATCATCGTCATCAACCCCCAAGTCTTGGGAAGCTATACTTAAAGCTGTAAAAGGAATAAATGGACTGGAAGATACCACCATTGAGGATGTAATTACCTCACATGAGGAATCTTCCTTGTAACATATAATTCTTGGTGGTTTTGGAATTGTTCCTCTTGGCAAACTGCTTCCTTTGTTGCTTTGGTCTGGCTCCTGCATGATTGGCATTGTGAAAAACCTGTTGACCTGTGACACTGTTATTGACTTGCTGTCTATTATTGAAGTTATATACCACGCGAGGACCATTTTGCAGTTTTTCACTCCTTCTGACTTCAGGTACTATGGCCCCTATAGAACCAGAATCACTATTAACAGCTATCAGGTCTGTTTCATTAATAGAGTTATTACAAAATGTGGGCAACTGCTGCCCATTAAGTTGTGTTACTTGATGTATACTGAGGCTATTATATTGGTCCATGTCCATACCGGGTTTCCATATCTGAGCAGAAGAAGGCGATGGGTAAGCTGTACCTTGGCTATAAGCCTTACAATCCCATTCTAGTTTTTTTACTTTTATTATCTTCAAGCTTACCCATGTGTTGCTCAATGCTGGAAAAAATCCTACTATATTCAAATTTGTACCTGACAAATTCTAAGTCATTGAGTACTTTTTTGTCTAAGTCAAACACCACATTAGAAATATCTTTGACCAACAAGGAGTAGTGTTTAATTATGCAACTAACATTGGGTAAGATAGTGATTCAAGTCATTGCCTGTTATAGGTCCCCAACCATGTCCCAAGACACTCACTCCACGTTCCTAAGCACCCTGGAGAATATTAGGGTCCAACCTAACACACTCATACTGGGCGACTTCAACTACCCCTCCATTAACTGGGAAAACTACTCATGTACCAATACACTTGCTCAATGTTTCCTGGAATTCATTAATTCCAGTACCCTGGACCAGCTCATTCTTACCCCACTAGAGGTAGCAATATCCTTGACCTGGTCATTACTAACATGGGCAACCGTTGCTCTACACCAATAGTCAGCTACTCCCTAGTTAGATTTGACCACAAACTAATCACCTTGAAAATCCACCCCCCCCCAAAGGTAACCACCAAAAAAACTTCTCCAAAGCTAACTTTGGGCTCCTAACAACAGAGGTGGGAAAATTCATGGCACCCATGCAAATGGAGAATAGTTGGATGACCACCGAATCATACACCAATGCACTGTATGAACACGTACACAAATGCATGGATCTCACCATACCCAACCAAGACACTGTCCTCCAAAAAAAGGAAGCCAATCTGGTGGTCCCCTGCCATAAACAAACTCTACAACAGAAGGAGGTAACTGGATTGGAATAAGGTGAAGTCTCAAGACTGCAAAAACTTGCTTATCAGCCTCAACAAAAAGTTGAGATCCCTCATCAAATCCTTTAAAGCTAGCTATAAAAACAGAATTGCAGCATATAGTAAAGACAACCACAAGGTTTTCTATAGTTATGTAAAGAACCTCCACAGCAATACCCAGATTTGCTCTGAGCTACTGCACAATGGTACCTCCTATACTGAGCCAACAGATATTGCCAATATACTGGCCGACAGATTCAGTGCCAACTTTACCCCTCTCCCCGCCCCAAAGGACCAATCACAATACCAGTAGATTGCCAGGCATACAGTATTACTGCTGCACAGTTTAAAACAGCACTGTCTAAGTCCAAGAATACAGCTTCTATGGGAACTGACAATATCCCTGGCTGTGCTCTACATGAAATACAGAGCGAACTGGCATCTCACCTGTGTGGCCTGTTCAATCACAGACTCACCTCAGGCTTTGTCCCTCCCAAATGGCACACTGCTATAGTCATCCCTCTCCACAAAGGAGGAGTGACTACAGACCATGGGAACTATCGCCCCATTAGCCTGACAAGTCTGATATGCAAAGCTATGGAATGCATCATCATGGACCTAATTAACAAGGATATAGGGAATCTCCAATCTCTGGATCCCACACAGTTTGGTTTTGTGAAGGGTAGATCATGCCTGCTCAACTTGGTCTTCTTCTCTCAGTCAGTCACCAGAGCTGTGGATGAAGGCAAGGTGGTTCATACAGGCTACCTTAATCTGGCCAAGGCCTTTGATACCATTTCCCACTCAGGAATCATAGAAAAACTCACTAAACTGGGCATCAACCCCCTATATCACTAGGTGGGTTGCAAACTGGCTCACAGAACGCACAGTGTGAAAGTAGCTGACTCCAAGTCAGACTGCCAACCAGTCACGAGTGGAGTCCCACAGGGATCAGTCCTGGGTCCTCTCCAGTTTGGTATATACTTCTCAGAAGTCCAATCCAACACAAAGGTACTCTGGCTGACAAAGTTCACAGATGTATTGTATTAAATGCCTCTAAAACCAAACTAATGGTATTTACTCCCTCTAAAACTACCTCATTCAACTTTAACTCCTTCACTATCACTAGCCAAAACAATATACATCTGGAACTGGTATCAGAGACCAAATTACTTGGGGTCCAAATTGACAACCAGCTTAAATTCCATTCCCACTTACAACTAAACATCAAAAAGACCCATCAAAAACTAGGCATGGTCTACCAACAAAATCATTACCTTACCCCTGCCACTAAAGTAACTCTCTCTACTTCCTTTCTTATCCCCTCCCTTCTATATGGAACTCCTCTTCTCACTAACCTACAATCCTCTCTTAAATCTCAACTTTCCTCCTGCTATAACAAAATTGCCAAATTTGCTACCAGCCATAAGTCGTCCTCCCATCACTGCTCTTCTCTCCAAAAACTAAAATGGCTAGAACTACCAAATCATCTCATCTATACACAACTAACTCTTGCACATAAGCTAATTTTTAACCCCACCCTCTGTCCTTCCCTCTCTTCTACCTTTAAGATGTACTTTCCTGATCGAGTACTAAGGTCCAATAATCAAAATCTAATAGAAGTGTACAAACCATCCTGTCCACCAGGCAAAAATCTTCTATCTTATGGTTTAGCACATCTCTGGAACTCCCTACCACCTTCCATTCGTACCACTTCTAACCATTACTCTTTCAAAAAATTTCTTCACTCACACCTAATATCCCAATGGGAATGCTCCTGCTCTCTCCCCACATAACAAATGATAGCAAACTCCTGTTCCCTTCATTCTATGGAAAACAAACTCCTTTTTCCCTTCATTCCATGCCTTAGATTCCTACTCTCTCTCTTTCTCTCTTCTCTTTCGATCTTATTCTCATCTAAAACTTTCTCATTCTATCACCTCTCCATATACTTTTATTCCAGTACTTATATGTTAGTTGTAAATAATGCATCAGACTGTTACTACTTATATGCGATTTGTAAACAATGAATCAGACTGTAACTATGAACTGTATGTTCCTAAGAAGAAATGCCTCTCAGCTGTACAATGCAATGTTCCATTGCCAGTCAGTTTTAACTCCAACCTCATCACTAGTGTGTATTATTTGCAATGTTTGCTGTATTAATTGTAAATGTCTTGCTCAAAACTGCAACCCTTGTATAACTATAATCTTTAAACTATTGTAACCTAGATTGCTAGTGGAGCATTTCTCCCCAGGACTCCATTGAAAACGGGTTCAAATGGCCCAATGGACTATCGTGGTAAACCAACTGCAAATAAATAAATAAATAAATGATTGCAAGTTGGGAGCCATTATTAACTCCCCAAATGATGTTGACATCCTACAGAAAGGCTTCACTGAGACCAATGACTAGTGTCAGAACCACGGCCGTAACCTCAATGCCAAAAAATGTGTCCTCATCCCCTTTGGGAAAAACCCAGTTCCCATGAACTACCACATCAATAGTAATCCGCTGAACACAGAAGGCATTGTAAGAGAGCTGGGAACATAGGTTGACAGGAGCTTCTCTTTTGACCACCACACTGCCACTGTGGTCAGAATGTCCTTCTATGTGGCACATCTCATTACTAAGGGTTTTGCATCCAAGAAGAAAGAGGTCATTGTCTCCCTCTACTCTTCCCTCATTAGGACAATCATTGAGTACAATGCCCCATTTGGCATGTACCTCACTAGACACCTGCAACAACTGGAGAAGCCACAAAAGTACCTTACAAAGAGGATCCTAGGCCTTAAACACTTGTCCTATATGGACAGACTCAAAAAACTCCAACTATTCTCTGTCTCATATCTCCTACTTAGAGGCAATCTCTGCTTGGCTTACAAAGCCATGTCTGACCCAGTTCTGTTAGAAATGCTACATCTAATGAAATCCCAATCCCTCCATGATGCTCAGATGCTCAATGCTCCTGAGACCTCAACCTCATTACCACAATCAAGAGAATGTGCTGGAGGGACAGGTTCATAACCCAGAGACTGCCCATGCTATGGAATAGACTTCCCATACATGTCAAACAGAGCACCTCACTGGCCCTTTTCAAGAGAAAGCTTGATGAGTGGATGGGAAATAGAAAATTCACCTCGGGGATCACTCCAGTGGCTCTACTCGACAGAGGCACTGGAAACTAAGGTTGGGTGGCATGATGCCAGGGTAATCATATGGGCTAGGTTTGTAAAGGCTCCAGAACCATTAGCCTAATACACACCTATGAGTCCATTTGCCTCAAAAGAAAGTGAACCTTTGCATGTACCATAACAGGAACTCACCTTTGCCCCCCGAAAAGAGCAGTCTATATTTGTTTGTACCATCCAACCTGCCCTTCATTTCACGACAACTGCAAATCATAGTATTCCCAGTTAATATCCTTGCACATTTCAAGATAAATGATATAGACTGGCTTACACACTGCATGTCTCTGAGTACTGGTCAGATAACTGATGAAGGACCAAGAAAGACAGAAAGGTAAGATAGAGCTATAAATTTGCAAAGAATAATCATAACAGGTTGTGTGATCATAGGTTTATAGGTTTATAGGTAGGTACTAGGCTATCTGCCCAAATGCATTTATAAGCCTAGCTAGAATGTGTTACCTTTTGATGCCCCTTAGATTAGTTCCCTGTGCCTCTGTCCAGCAGAGCCATTGAAGTGATCCGTGGGGTAAACTTTCTGTTTCCCATCCACTCATCAAGGTTTCTCTTGAAGAGGGTTAGCAAGGAGCTCTGCCTAATATAGATTGCAATCTTGTTCCAGAGCATGGGAAGTCTTTTTGACAGGAATCTATCCCTCCAGCACATTCTATTTTTTGCTGTAGTGAGGTTTAGATCCCTGGAGCGTGTGGCTCAAGGGGATATGGTTTGCTTTAGGTGGAGCATGTCCATCAATTCTGGGTTGGACATGGCCTTATATGTCAGGCAGAGATCACCTCTGAGTAGGCGGTATGCAACTGAGTACAGCTGGAGTTTCTTCAGTCGAGCTGAATAGGGCATCAGCTTGAGGCCAGTGATCCTCTTGGTGAGGTACTTCTGTGGTCTTTCCAGTTGTTGCAGGTGTCTTGTAAGGTACATCCCAAATGGGGCATTGTACTCTATGATGGGTCTGATGAGTGATGCGTAGAGGGGCCTAATGACCTCTTTCAATCTGGATGCAAACCATTTTATGATTAAGTGGGCCACATAGAAGGATTTTCTAACCACTTTGGCAATGTGATTATCAAAGGAGAGCTTTCTATCTACTTGGGTCCCCAGATCCCTTATTACGTTTTCCGTATTTAGGGGGGGTACCACCTATGTGGTAGTTTGTGGGTACTTTGTTTTTTTCCAAAGGGGATGACTGTGCACTTTTTGGCATTTAGCTTGAGGCCATGGTTTTGACACCAGCTATCTGTCTCAGTGAGACCCTTTTGGAGGATGTCTGTGTCAGCCACACTAATTATAGCCCCTAGTTTACAGTCATCTGTGATCTTGGTCAGCCATAGTCCTCCTGTGCTTGTACCTCTGAGAAGTATATGCCGAACAGGAGGGGTCCTAGGACTGAGCCCTGGCAAATGCCACTTGTAACCAGTTTAGAGTCAGACCTAGCTCCTGCAACTCTTACCATGTGGATTCTGTCCGTGAGCTAGTTGGCAACCCATCTCATGATGTAGGGGTTTATGTTCAGGCTGGTTAGCTTGTCTATAATACCTGAGTAGGGAATGGTGTTGAAGGCCTTTGTGAGGTCAAAAAACTCCAACTATTCTCTGTCTCATATCTCCTACTTAGAGGCAATCTCTGCTTGGCTTACAAAGCCATGTCTGACCCAGTTCTGTTAGAAATGCTACATCTAATAAAATCACAATCCCTCCATGATGCTCAGATGCTCAATGCTCCTGAGACCTCAACCTCATTACCACAATCAAGAGAATGTGCTGGAGGGACAGGTTCATAACCCAGAGACTGCCCATGCTATGGAATAGACTTCCCATACATGTCAAACAGAGCACCTCACTGGCCCTTTTCAAGAGAAAGCTTGATGAGTGGATGGGAAATAGAAAATTCACCTCGGGGATCACTCCAGTGGCTCTACTCGACAGAGGCACTGGAAACTAAGGTTGGGTGGCATGATGCCAGGGTAATCATATGGGCTAGGTTTGTAAAGGCTCCAGAACCATTAGCCTAATACACACCTATGAGTCCATTTGCCTCAAAAGAAAGTGAACCTTTGCATGTACCATAACAGGAACTCACCTTTGCCCCCCGGAAAGAGCAGTCTATATTTGTTTGTACCATCCAACCTGCCCTTCATTTCACGACAACTGCAAATCATAGTATTCCCAGTTAATATCCTTGCACATTTCAAGATAAATGATATAGACTGGCTTACACACTGCATGTCTCTGAGTACTGGTCAGATAACTGATGAAGGACCAAGAAAGACAGAAAGGTAAGATAGAGCTATAAATTTGCAAAGAATAATCATAACAGGTTGTGTGATCATAGGTTTATAGGTTCATAGGTAGGTACTAGGCTATCTGCCCAAATGCATTTATAAGCCTAGCTAGAATGTGTTACCTTTTGATGCCCCTTAGATTAGTTCCCTGTGCCTCTGTCCAGCAGAGCCATTGAAGTGATCCCTGGGGTAAACTTTCTGTTTCCCATCCACTCATCAAGGTTTCTCTTGAAGAGGGTTAGCAAGGAGCTCTGCCTAATATAGATCGCAATCTTGTTCCAGAGCATGGGAAGTCTCTTTGACAGGAATCTATCCCTCCAGCACATTCTATTTTTTGCTGTAGTGAGGTTTAGATCCCTGGAGCGTGTGGCTCAAGGGGATATGGTTTGCATTAGGTGGAGCATGTCCATCAATTCTGGGTTGGACATGGCCTTGTATGTCAGGCAGAGATCACCTCTGAGTAGGCGGTATGCAACTGAGTACAGCTGGAGTTTCTTCAGTCGAGCTGAATAGGGCATCAGCTTGAGGCCAGTGATCCTCTTGATGAGGTACTTCTGTGGTCTTTCCAGTTGTTGCAGGTGTCTTGTAAGGTACATCCCAAATGGGGCATTGTACTCTATGATGGGTCTGATGAGTGATGCGTAGAGGGGCCTAATGACCTCTTTCAATCTGGATGCAAACCATTTTATGATTAAGTGGGCCACATAGAAGGATTTTCTAACCACTTTGGCAATGTGATTATCAAAGGAGAGCTTTCTATCTACTTGGGTCCCCAGATCCCTTATTACGTCTTCCGTATTTAGGGGGGTACCACCTATGTGGTAGTTTGTGGGTACTTTGTTTTTTTCCAAAGGGGATGACTATGCACCTTTTGGCATTTAGCTTGAGGCCATGGTTTTGACACCAGCTATCTGTCTCAGTGAGACCCTTTTGGAGGATGTCTGTGTCAGCCACACTAATTATAGCCCCTAGTTTACAGTCATCTGTGAACTTGGTCAGCCATAGTCCTCCTGTGCTTGCCTGTACCTCTGAGAAGTATATGCCGAACAGGAGGGGTCCTAGGACTGAGCCCTGGCAAATGCCACTTGTAACCAGTTTAGAGTCAGACCTAGCTCCTGCAACTCTTACCATGTGGATTCTGTCTGTGAGCTAGTTGGCAACCCATCTCATGATGTAGGGGTTTATGTTCAGGCTGGTTAGCTTGTCTATAATACCTGAGTAGGGAATGGTGTCAAAGGCCTTTGTGAGGTCTAGGTAGGTTGTGTGGAGCACCTTTCCCTCATCTATAGCCTTGGTAACTGTCTCAAAGAAGTCCACTAAGTTTAGGAGGCATGATCTGCCTTTAACAAAGCCGAACTGGGTAGGGTCTAGTGTTTGGAGGTTCCCAATGTCTCTGTTAATGAGATCCATGATGATGCACTCCATAGCTTTGCAGGACAAGCTAGTCAGACTTATAGGGCGATAGTTCCCAGGGTCCGTTGTGGCTCCACCTTTGTGGAGTGGCATAACCATTGCTGTGCACCACTCTGTGGGCATGTAGCCTGTGGAGAGGCTGAGTTTAAACAGTGTGTTTAGGTGAGGGGTTAGTTCATCTTTGAGGTTGTGTAGGATGCAGCCTGGGACACTGTCCTGTCCCATTGGTGCTGTGTTCCTGGCTTTGGAGAGGGCTGTTTTAACCTGAGTGTCTGTGATTTCAAGGGCACTACATTCTTCTGGTATAGTTATGGGCCCTTTTGGGGGTGAGAGGGGGGTGATGTTTGCACTGAACCTGTCTGCCAGGATGTTGGCTATATCTGTTGGTTCAGTGTATTGTGTGCCATTCTGCACTAACTCCAAGCAGATCTGAGAATTGCCACTTAGAGTCTTGACATAGCTAAAGAATGCCTTGTGGTTATCTTTGGAGTCAATGGCAATTTTTCTTTCAAAGCTAGCCTTGGATGATTTTATGAGGGAATGTAGTTTCCTGCTGATACTGATCAAGGATGTCTTCCCTTCTTGGGATTTAGTCTTTTCTGTACTAGTTTTCTCCTTCTATTATATAGCTTGTTTATGGCAGGGGTCCACCAGAATGGTTTCCTTTACTTGGAGGAGTGAGTCTTGGTTTTGTTTGGTATAGCACAATCCATGCATTCTTACAGGTGCCCATAGAGTGCATTTGTAAAGGATTTTGCAACTTGGACAGCATTATCCTTTAGCATGGGGGCTTTGAAACTTCCCACCTTGGTCTTAAGTAACGTGAAGTTTGCTTTTGAAAAGTTATTCATGATGGTTACTTTGACTGGGGTTGGTGGAGGAATGTGGATATCCAGAGTAATTTGTTTATGGTCAGCTCTAACCAGTGATGGGTTGACCTCCGGTGTGGAACACTGGTTGCCCATGTTGGTGATGACCAGGTCCAATATGTTGTCACCTCTCGTGGGGGTGTTGAACATTTGATCCAGGATGTTTGAGTTTATAAATTCTAGGAAATGTTGGGCAAGGGAGTTTGTACTTGAGTAGTTCTCCCAGTTAATGTTTGGCTAATTGAAATCACCCAATATTAGGGTGTTTGGTAGGACCTTTATGTTTCCCAGTGTTTCCAGGAATGCGGAATGGGGGTCCTGGGACATGGTGGGTGATCTGTAGCAAGTTATAATTTGAATAGCAGTTTTGCCCATTGTTAGTTGCACTAGTAGATGATCTCTGATGCATTGTGCTGTGCCACTAACCTGGAGGTGTGGGTATCCTTGATGAATATGGATACTCCCCCACCTTTTGTATTTCAGTCCGGGTTTTGTGGCCAAAATGTATGGTATGAGTTGTAGCCTGGAAGTGCTGAGGTGCTCTCTGGAGCCTTATACCAGGTTTCTGTTACTGCACATATATTGATTTTCTCCATACTGAGGAGTGCCTTGAGTGTCTGCATTTTGAGGTTTAGACTTCTGGCATTGAGTAGCATTACCCTCAGTTTTTTATTACTTGTGCTATTTACGGTGGTGGGTTTGTTTTTTTAGCCTTGCCTAAAAAAGGCACTATGGGGGTGGCAAGAGCCTTGGCCAGTATTCAGAAGCCTAAGGGTGACAGGTGCAAGCCGTCTCTAGTGAAGCAGTGGCTTGTCAAGCATGTCATCCCAGGCTGACTGACACTGGATCCCCTTTGAATGACACCAGAAGCTTAGCCAATTGTTGAAATTTTTTCTCTATACCGTGGTATCATTCTTGGTGAGGGCAGGATGCTACTCAGGGTCTGGGTCATACTGGCCTGGGCTATGTGATCAGAGAGCTCCTCCATGTGTCTTTTCATGTAGTCCAGAGAGGTATGGCTCAGGTCATTCACACCAACATGCACAATGACAGAGTCATATTTGTACTTGTTCTGGAGTGACCTGAGTGCTTGTGTTATGTGGCGGATCCTGGCACCTGACAGGCAGCTAACATTAGCCTTCTCCTTGTTCAGCCTAGTGAGTGGGACGTCAGTGTGCCTGACTATAGAGTCACCTATTTCAAGTGTGTTGGGTATGTTATTTTGCCTTAAGGGCTGTGATTGTGTGGCACACTGGTTTTGTGAAGTATGTGTTTCATGGTTTGTGTTGGGGGGTGGAGGTTGCTTGGATGTCTGCTTTGGAGGTCTCTTTTACTTCTGAAGATTTTTATTTAGAGCCTCCGAGTATGATTTTGTGTATTTATGTGTGTTTTTTGCCGGTGCTAGTTTCATAGGTCTATGTGAGACTGGTGGTGTGATGCAAGCAATTCCCTTCTCCTCGTGACTGCCTGGTCCAGTCTTGCGTTGAGAGAGCTTAGCCTCCAGTTTGGCTGTATAATTGCATCTCTTGCATGCATTATTGTTTGGTGGAAGGAGGAGAGGGTTGTCTGTGTACATGAGGCAATTGTAACATTGCCTCAAAAAGCCCAGATTCACCAGTCGGACCAGAAAGTATACCTAAAACTGCCCTTTGGACATGCCTGGATAGGTACAGTGAACTGTTTTACTGATTGGCTGGTAAGGTCGAATAGAGAGCCTTGTCCATCTCTACAGTATAGGGGGGTATAGTGCTAAGGTTTATTAGTGCTTGCTATGAGTTTTGAGCAAGTGCCAGGATGAGAAGTGAATGGTTTGAGTGCTTAAGTTGAAAGTTTGTCTAGTTCCAAGGGGAAAATTGAAGAGTAGACTTTGTGGAGCCAGGAATAGTTATACCCTAGCTAACTGGCGCTGCCTGGTGTGCAAAACAGCGCAAATGCAGGTTTTATAGCAGGGAAATGAAAGAGATAGAAATTATCCCAAAATAGCCAATAAACTACTAATTTCTGGGCTGAAACCACTCCTCCAGGGACAGCTAGGCTGCTCAAAGCTCCCTCTCTCACAGTGAACAGAGAAACCTTCTTCTATCCAAGTAAGGTATGGGCAAACACAGAAACTTGTAACACAGCCCTGAATTCAGCACTAACCTGAAAACTGGACTATACTAACTTAGAAAGGCAGGAAAACACTAAGTGCACTACATCCAAATATATTAAATATAATACATTTACAAATAACAGGTTATGCCTTGATATCAGAGTACATTCAGTTGCACTTGGTTGTGTGAGGAATTCATTAATTTCTTTACTGCAAAGCTGTTTTTATGGCAAAGATGGATAAGTCACCCATCCTGTTTTATGAAGGTGTATTATAGTGAGAGTTGGGATCCTGCTCTATGTAGATATATCTCATGTGTACTAACATTTTCTACTGTGTACATCATAGATTGATTTTCCTCGTTTCAGCTCTTTCCTATTTATTTATTTTTTTTTAATTTTTGGGGGGTGCTCACTGTTTGCACGATGTGCCGCTTAGCACAAATGGCTTTGGCTGTACTCATCTCATTTGAGCGTAGAGTGGCAATGCACAGACTGGATGAACGGACCACCCAGGTAGCAGACAGGACCAAGACAACCTCAAACATAAACTGGATGCATTCAATTAATACTGTTGGCCATCACGCAAACAAGCTGCTTGGCAGTGCACATCCTCAAGCACTATGTGTGTGCAATGGTAAGTGATGCACAACACTTTCAAATGTTGTAAAACCAAAAAATGAGCACTCTGAGTAAGCGAGATACTTCCATTTGGCAGGAAAATATCAGTCTATATTGGTCTTGATCTGTGGTAAGCATGGCAGGCATTTGTGAAGAGGTTTTGAGATCCCATGCTCAAAGATGGGGTGTCCAGAAGTCTGAAGTGTTTGCTGAACTCCTAGTGAATGAATATGGGCCCAGGCTTTTGCAGATGGACTGTCTTGGTTCAGATTACAAGGCAGAGGCATGGAATAGTCTTGCCCAAGCTCTGACCAGTATCTCTTGCACTAGTGAAAAATGTAGGAATCACTCCAGAGACCTCCAGATGAGGAAGACGGATACACATGACCATTGGATTGAGAAATGTAGGACTGGGAGCACCCCACAGATGTGTAAGTATGACTTACAGAGACTACTTCTAAGAGTTAAAAGCTGGATATAGTCAGGATTGGTATTCATAATGATATTCTGTTCTGTTTTTTTCTGCAGTTGTCACAGACCAAGAACTGAATGAGTGAACACATGCAGCTAGATTGGCATGGATGCAAGAAGCATGTGGTATGTATGCATAGTCTTAAAAGCAAAGGTAACAGAATAGAGTCCAATAATTGTATCAATGCATTATGTGTCACATATATGATGTTGCTAATGTTGTGCCTGGTTTTTGTTTCACCCCAACCCTTCTCTTCTCTTTTTTTTTTTTTGGTGAACTTTTTTTATTTTTTCCCACAGCACAGCTGGGTAGACCTGCCACACAGGATCCACCTGCCCCCACTAAACCGGCTAGCACCCCCTCTGCTGTCCCTGTACTACCTGACTCCTCAGATAGTTTTGCCCTGCAAGACAGGCCAGTGGTTCCCTCTTGGAGCAGTGGCAGAGGTGGTGATTTTATCACCACCAATGAATGGACAGGGTTGGTACATAGGACTGTGTGTCACACAGATGGTACATACCTACGCTGGATGGAGACACTGCTCTCCATTGTTGTATTGAATAACACAAGGAGACGTAGACATCAGACACTGCAGCCATTGGCACAGTGAGGTGACAGTGATGACAGTCCAGGGGGTGATGACTCAATTCTCCCTGTCACCCAGCTTGCGGACCATGGGTTCACAATGTCCCCAACCTCACGCCAGCCATGGTGTTCATCTACCTCTTATGTCCTTCACTGTCTTTGTGTCTTGTCTTTTATGTCCTGTCTGTCTGTGATTGTTTACTCACCTAGCCATCCTACCTGACCTAGACATACCTATGTCACTTCCCCAACATTCATCTCTCTCTGAGAAAAAAAAGGACACCTGTCACAAAAAAAAAAAAATGTTGGCCCATACATAGATCTCCATTTCGCACATTTGTCATCTTGACAAACAAGATTAAGTCCAATTGGTTATACAACATGATTGGTGTTGTGGTCATCCCTCTCTCTGGAGATGACAGTCCAAATTCAGCTAATATTTTGCATATAAGATCATGTTTTATTGCTGAATAAGTGGCTAGTTATAGTTTTATCCTACATCCTTTTTGCACATTCATGCCCTTCTTTGACTACTCTCTAATACTGTACTATTATTTTGTCATACAGACTACTACATGCATATGCTCCTTTTACAGTTTAGAGATACAGGCTCATTGTTATTTGAGGATATGGAACTGTTGCTCTGTGCTACCGACTAAGGCATGCATACTTTCTTTTACAGTTGAGATATGCATGCTCAGTTTGATACAATTGTATTAAATACCAACTAAGCCATCCTTAACTTTTAATACAACTAAATTACTATTAACATTATTGTTATGATTATTAACTTACTATTTCAAAGAGTACTGTTCTGATACATACATACCACATGCTTCTTGCATCCTTAACAGACATGCAGCATGGTGCCTCAAATTTGAGGCTTGCTTTATAGCCGCTGTGGAAAAAACAGAACAGAATACCATTATGAATACCAGTCTTGACTATATTCAGCTTTTAACACTTACAGTTACTCACTGAAATTGATACATATACACCTGTGGGGTGTCCCCTGTACTAAATTTCCTGATCCAATGGTCAAGGGAGTCCCACTTCCTCCTCCAGAGGTCAACAAAATGATGTCTGCATTGGTCAACAGTGCAGGGATACCTGTAGCACTGGTCAAAGCCCTGGCAATACTATTCCATGCTTCAGACTTGTACTCTGAGCGTGAATAGTCCTACTGCAACAACCAGGATCTATACTGCTTAACTAAAAGTCCAATAAAGACTTTAGACTCCTGAACACCCCACCTGTGGACTCAGAAGTGCACTTCCTCAGCAGCAATACCAGACATGTCTAGCATAGCTCAAGCTTAATGTAGATTTAGCATTTCCCATCAACTGCATTTTGTATCCTGATATTTTTCCACCAATTGCATATTTGGTGCTTACTCAGAGTGGGTATATTTTGGTTTTGCAACATTTGAAAACATTTCTCATTGTTTACCATCATGCAAACATGGTAGGCGAGAGTGTGCATTGGCAGGCATCATGTTCTCATGATGGCAAGTGATGTGCAACAGTGGCAAGCACTGTGATTTCAAGATTATTTGCTATACAGGCACTTGTGAAAATGTGCTAGTCAAATGGACCATGTCTATGGTTCTTCTACACTTACATCTATTGCCACAAGAAGGTTGAGAATACAGTTGTGAATTTGCACTTCATTGCTATAATCTGCAATTTCACAACAGTAAAACAAAATTTACACACCCTGTCCCAGACCACCTGCATCCACAACTTCACTTAACATCTGCTGCCACAGGATTAGTGACATGATATGCCTTATTTTAGTATCATTAAGGCAAACAACAACATATAGTCCTCACTGTTAATTGCAGTGCAATGCTGCTTACCGTGTTTGCACAATGGCCAATAGTACAATAGTATTAATTGAATGCATCAAGTTTATGTCTGTAGCTGTCTGGGTCCTGTCTTCTACTTGGGTTGTCCATTATGCCAGTTTGTGCACTGCTGTGCTTCCTGCAAAACAGGTGAGCACAGCCAAACATATTTGTGCTAAGCAGCACATCGCACAAACACTAGCCAAAAAAAAAAAAAGAGAGAGACATAGCTGAACTGCTGAAAAACAATCTATGACAGTGCCCCAGACAAATTTTAATGAAGAAAACTTGGGTAAGGGAAAAGCAATTGCTGTGCTGTCTTACAATCTGCTTTTTATGGCCAGAAACTTTGAACGGAAATGCTATCTACATCATACCTCTCAACTGTCCAGAATTTTGCAGAATGTCCAGATGTTTGCATCATATTTTTGAGCTGTTCCTCATAAAATATGTGGTTTTCTGGAAAATCACTAAAGATTAAAGTTAATACATAATGACATGCATTTCTTCATATCCTTTAGAAAATGCATGTGGGGTGGGGTGGGGCAGAGCCTAGATGGCCAACTGAGAGCAGTGAATTTTGAAAGCTCCATAAACTAGTATAATAATACAGGAAAATTGTATTATTTTCAAGTATAAAACATCATAAATCTATAGATTAACTACTAAACTGCATAAATATCAATTTTGGTGGAGATATACAAAAATTTTCCTGTCAAGTAACTTGGAAATATATTGAGTCACTGAATATGAACAACTCAAGGAATTCTCATCCAGATGTTGCTTTGAAAAAAGAACTGTAATTGATGAAATCTACCTTACAGGAACTATCTTTGAAGATGGATGGCTTTAAAAATGACTTAGAAAACCTCAAATTCAATTCTCAAGAAGAGACTGATATTCTTAAAGAACTATTACAGCAACACCATACAAAAATAACAAATATAGAGACTTCTCTAAATGACATTGAAGAGAGATTCAAACAGGAATAATTCCAAAAAGAATTTCTGCTTAAACAGAATATATGGCTGCTTAACAAAATAGATGAATTAGAAAACAGGGAAAGGAGAAACAACATAAGGATATTTGGTCTGCCTGAAAACACTGAAAATGAAGACATTATTTCATTCTTATCAATCTTGATTCCTGAATTTTTAGACTTAAAAGAGGGACTTTCATTTGGAATTGAAAGGGCGCATAGAGTACTGAGGAAACCTGCTTCTAACTCAACAAATACTCCACCTAGATCCATAGTTATACAAT
Source organism: Protopterus annectens (assembly GCF_019279795.1). Lineage (NCBI taxonomy): Eukaryota > Metazoa > Chordata > Ceratodontiformes > Protopteridae > Protopterus > Protopterus annectens. The sequence goes on from NC_056735.1 coordinate 430,655,080, forward strand.
TTCTTTCATTTCGGGACAAGGAACTAATATTAAAATCTGCGTGGAGAAAATCACCCTTAAAATACAATCAAAGCCTGATAAGGTTTGACAATGACTATTCTTCCAGAATACTAGAACAATGGAAAAAAGTCTGGCCAATATTAAAACTGTTGAAACAAAACAACATTAATGCATAGCTAGCATTTCCAGCCAAGATAAAAATACTTTTTGCCAATGAAATGAGAATCTTTAATGATTTAGAAGAAGCTACTATATTCATCAAAAACAACAACATAATGTATATACCAGAAGAAATGGAATGGATGGCCCCTACTCTTAAAAGAATAAAAGAAATAAATCCTTAGACTGATGCTAGAAAGAAGAAACAAAAAACTTATTCCAAGATAGCTGTTCCAAAAAAATAACTCTGACAATTACATCTCTCAAAGTATCAACTGTTATGGCACATCACTTGTCATCTGTTTTTATTTAAAAAAAGGAGGGTTTCTGAAACAACTGAGAAACAGTAATGATTTATTCAGAATGTTCAAATAATCCAATAATTCTTCACAAACAAAGGGTTACTATTTACATTTTATATAAGCCAAACAAAGCAACATATAATACAAACAAAAAAGTTTCTATTCGCCTACTTGAACTGAATGAATAGTTATCTTGTTCATTTTTCATTGATTTTACTTTTAATACTTTAAGTAATTAATTAACTAATTCAGACTCAAATGTAACAAATTAACATCATATATAATAGCAGTGACAGTAGAGTGTTTTGAAAAAAATGCTGTCATGGAGACTTATGCCTTCTTCAGTTAAAGTATGATTTAGAAATGTCATGTATATCCTGGTTAAATAATAGTAGCAATCTCTTAGTACAAATGTCATTATTATTCTGTCTAAACATAGTTAATATCAATTATGGCAGGTATCATAGCCTCGAGTGCTGTTTGATCAATCCTGATATGGTTTGTGTGGATGCAGTCGTGTCTGGCAGCTAGTACAAATGTCATTATTATTATTCTGTCTAAACATAGTTAATATCAATTATGGCAGGTATCATAGCTTCGAGTACTGTTTGATTAAGCCTGACAAGGTGTGTGTGAATTCAGCTGTGTCTGGCAGCTGTTGTATTTTGCCGTTTTTGTCTCCAGGAAGCTGTGGGTTGCGGCTTGTGATCAAGGTTTACTGATGCTTGTGAATTAGGAAGAGACATTTGGGGTTTTAGCCTATATCCAGGGTAAGGGGGTGGATAAAACAGTGATTTGGATTATTTTGGAAGAGAATAATTTGTTTATACATCTGCTGAGTGGGAGGTGAGAGGGCTGGAAGAATGTGTTATCTCTTGTTGTGGTGGTTTGTTGGGAGTTTTTTTTTTATCTGTTTGCTCTCCATTCTTTTCCTGGCTGTTGCCTCACTGAAAGGAAGGAAATTTAGCCTTGAAGTTGCAGTAAAGTGAAGCTTTGCTTCAGGTGCACCGTGAGCCTCTGGTATGCAGTACACAGACACACTAACAGAAACAGATGCTCCCAGATTGCTATGGTACTGGAGACAGAGTGATGATAAGGCTTAAAGGCTCTGAGGAGCCTACGAGATGATTCTTGGCAATAAAGTTTTTGGTTTAAAAAATATATATATATATAAAGGGGGTGTTTTAAACCACATGTATACATATTGATGATTTCCCATCACTTCATTTAGCTCAAGTTGATTCTTGATAAAAATAAATAAATAAATAAATAATAAGCACAATTTTGTATTTAAAATGCATTTTGGTCCAAACACATTAAGGACTTAGATAAGAGTGGAAGTCTGAGTTATTGTGAAAGACTAAGAGCACTTAGTCTTCTGCAGTACCCTTTTCAGTGGTCTGGGAGGTGAGCTTGCTCGGACATGTTGGGCATATTGGGATAGCTGATTCTAGGGGTGTTTGGGATTGCCGGGAAGTGGTAGAGAGTCATCAGATTTCCTTCATGGAAATATCTGTGGGAATGGAAGGTGTGTCGAGTGGTTCACTGGCAGAGTAGCCACTGCATGGAACAGGCTGGTAAAATGGAACAGGACAAATATTGGTTTGGATATTTTAAGAACAGCCTGGAAACACACCACATGAACTAGCGAATGGTATTCTGGCAAAACTGGATGGGCATTGTTGCCCATGCTTGAAGTACTGATATGTGCGTATGTAAGGATGGAAATATACTTATAACAAATAAGAAACTAGAAGGGTCTCATAATTTAAAGTCTATGGACTATATAAACATGCTTGGAAGGAGATAATACGATTAAGCATTATACCTTGTGTTCTCTCAAATACCTAAGCAGCAGCCCCCCCAAAACACACACACACACACACACACACACACACACACACACACACACACACACACACACACACACACACACACACACACACACCCAATAGCTATGCAATTTATGATTTTAGTAAATCTAGACATAAACTATATAATCGTCATATAAGATGAAGCAGTCTATTAACTTTAGATATTAAAGACAGGTTTTAATAACATGAGCTTGTGTATAATAACACTACTGTCCTAACTTGTCTTAAATGACAAACACTACATTGAACATCAAGGGGAAGCATGATGATTTTCTTATATAAGTAAATATGCATAACAAATCATATAATTGCTTTTACTTGAATTGTAGTTTTTGTAAGCCATCTTGACCATATATAATACGTAAGCGGTCACCAAGGTAACTAATGCTTTATACATGACATCAAACTGACAAAGTTGTTCAAGAGCAACAACAGAAGCCTGAACTTGAAATGCCACAGAATATAACAATCATATTCTGAACAAGTAGTATTAAATTGACAATAGACACTCAGTTTAATAACATGGGTTTGTGTATAATAACACTGTTTTAACTTGTCATAAATGACATACACTATATTGAACATCGAGAAGCATGATGATTTTCTCAAATAAGCAAACATGCATAACAAGTCATATAATTGCTTTAACATGAATTGTGGTTTTATAAACCATCTTGACCATACATAATACTTAAGCTGTTACCAAGATAACTAATGTTTTACATGACATCAAACTGACAAAGTTGTTCAAGAGAAACAATAGAAGCCTGAATTAGTAATGTCACAGAATGTAAAAATCACATTCTGAACAAATAGTATTAAACTGACAATAATCACTCAGTTTAACCCTTGCTGATTATACAAAATAGAATGCTGCCATTTAAATTTAAAAACTTTCAGTATATGCCATAAAATGGCAATTTATAAATATGGAAAGGGAATTTATAATCATTAATAACAATAAGTGATTTTTTTTTTGTTTTTAACCTATAATTTCACTCATTTTATAATAAGAAATGACAGATATGAAAGTCCGTATCTGTAGGAAATGGGGGGAAGAGGGATGCACTGATAATTAAAATGCACTAAATTTCATCAATGTTCACATAAAGCAAACTTGATGCTTTAAGTAAGTTAGCAACAAAGTGATTTCTTAAATACTGGCAAACAATGAAATATAACTTCTGATATATCCAGTAAAATACATTGTATTATAAACATTAGGTATAAATATTATTAGTGTCTATTTATATTAAGTAATATGTTTTGAAGGACTTCATCAGTAAGGGTGAATATGTTAAATAACTGTGTGCTATAATCTTTTACTGAGGTTTCATATATGATACATCCTACTTTACTATGATTGAATTGCTTGTCATCTATCTTTCTTGTAAATATTAAATGCTTATACAATAAGTAGACATTTATGTTGTATTAGAATTCTGTCTAATCTGTAATAGTACTATATCTGTTCAAAATAATATAAATATTGCTTATTCCTATTACAAATATTCTCCATATGATAATTCAATTTATGGAGCTCAGATGTTCTGGATTGTCAAGGTATGAGTGATAATCTGATGGACTTAGGTTTATCCATCAGCTTAGGAATGATTTTCATTCCATGGCTAGTGCGGATCTTAGTTTTGTTAACATTTATTAATTTAAATTTGTTATTTCACAAAAACATTTTTAGTATGCCTGACCAAAACATTACTTTAGTGGTAAACACTCGAAGTAGAAAACTAATAATTTCCTTTAAAAACTCAAATGTATACTTTATAGTTATCAGAGGAAAATGTTTAATAGTCATAATAAAACAAAAAATACATAGTCTATATAATCTAAGAAGGATTTAACTTTATTATCTTTAAATACCAATGCCTTAAACAATCCTAGCAAGAGATCAAATCTACTGAAATATTTAAAACTGAATTAAGCACAAATTGTCTTCCTTCAAGAAACTAACTTCAAGGGGCGTGGTCAAGGATGAACACAGGATAGCAGCAGATTTCTTCAGCTCCACCAATTTCATTACACTGACAGGAATTAATTACTTAAAAAAATAATTTTTGAAGTAATTTTCTTTCTAAATACGTTTGTTTTATATAGTTCTTGAACTATATCTAAAAAAGAAAGGAAATCTTAACAATATTCCTGTCAGAAATCACTGTGGAAATTTTCCTGTCAGTTTATCAGTCTGAAATGAGTTCCAGTAAGACAAATTCTCAAGACTCCAGCATCAAGAAAGAACTTCAGTCTCTGATAATTATAATCCAGCAACTTACTGATAAAATGGATACTAAAATAGACACCTTCATAGAAAAACTACAAAACAAATAGACCTGTTACATACAGACCTGCAACAACAGAAGAACCAGATGACAGGCATAGAAGAAGCTGTGAATGACATGGAAAATAGAATCCAAGAAGAGGAAATCAACATTGAGTTTCTGCTGAAACAAAATACACATTTACAAACAAAGCTGGATGACCTGGAAAATAGATCTAGGCGCAATAATATTAGGATTTTTGGACTGCCAGAAAATATTGAAGGTAACAATATTACTTCTTTTTTAACAACTTGGCTCCCTAAAACTTTAGACTTACCAGAAGCATTCTCTTTTGGTATCGAAAGAGCACATAGATCTATAGCTAATACTAACTCTAACAAAAAATATCCTAGATCAGTTATAGTTAGATTTCTATCCTCTTTTGATAAAGAGATGGTTCTTAAATCTGCTTGGGCTAAAGCTCCTGTTAAGATTAATGAGACAACTGTGCATTTTGACAATGACTATTCTTCCATGGTAATAGCTAAAAGTTTTTCTGCCACTAATAAGGGAGCTTAAAAAAGCACAGTTTAAAACATACCTTCTGTTTCCTGCCAAGCTTAAAATCTTCCTTCCTGATGGTCCTAAGGTTTTCGATGATTTAGACTCTGCTTTACTGTTTGTCAAAGAAAAAAGGATTTTGGATAAAATAGAAGAAATGGAATGGGCTAGTTCTTCATTAAAGAGATTGGCAACTGAAGCTTCGTGGAAGACTTCAGAGAAGAAGAAGAGACTAAAAAACAAATGATTTGTTATATGTTTTTTTTTCTCTCTCATCATTTTAGTTCATTATTAATCTTTTTGAATATAGTTCCTGCATTTCCAGAAAGCCACAAATATTTTGGAAAAGATTTAATCAAAGTTATTCTCTATGTGCAAAGAAATGTTTTGTTTCATAACCAGTCAAAATACCTGAAGATTTAATGGCAAGCTGTGATTCAATTTGTTTCTCTTTCTGAAAAGAAGTAAGGTTAGTAATTTGATACATTTTTTATCTTTACCTTTTTTTCCTTCTCCTTTTATTATTTTCTTTGTTTAAACAATGACATTCTATTTAGATTATGTAGTGGGTAAAGGGTGGGGGAGGGCAGGGAGAGAACAGTAATGAAAATATCATTAATAGAATAATAACATATTTATTCCTTGTAAAAGTTTTTATAAGTTCTTCAAATGCTATTTCTAATTATACTTTCTTGATTATACTGTTTATGCCTGTTTGTAAATAATCTGTTATGCTTTAACTAATAATAATCAGAACTAAATAAGAGTAAATAATATGTTTTATTTTTAACTCTATTAATATAAACAGTAAGTAACATTCCATTGTATATACTTCTTACAGCTTTCTCTTACATTTTTTTATTTCTGCCTCACTCCCTTTTATTTTCTACTCTCTTTTTCTTTTCTTTATTAATATATAGAAATGCTTTTGATTGTGTGGGCACAGTGAATAACGGGATTTGTATGAAAATTGAGTTGGGAGAAGAATGTTGAGTTTTATTGCTTGTTGGTAATTTTGGGCTTAATTTCACTTACATAGAGGCTGTAATGATCTGTGGAATACATTGTGAAGGTTTTGTCATGTTTAGATGCATTTACACTGCTAAATGAATGTTTGTCACTAGTTTTAATAAGTTTCCCACCAAAATGTTAAGAGAGACAATCTGAGATGTGGGCTGTCTCATGCACAGTGTTCATGAGTTACTTCAGAAGCTTCAGCTCACAGAATTCTCACAGAGAAACTGAAAGCAGTTAGTATAACCTTTGACATAGTTATCACACTGACACACCACAGATTCAGGAAAATACTATATTCATAAAATATGTCAGTTATAATGTTTTGTTTCATATCCAGTCAAAATATCTGAAGATTTAATGGCAAGCTGTGATTCAATTTGTTTCTCTTTCTGAAAAGAAGTAAGAGGCTGTAATGGTCTGTGGAATACATTGTGAAGGTTTTGTCATGTTTACATGCATTTACACTACTAAATGAATGTTTGTCACTAGTTTTTAATAAGTTTTCCACCAAAATGTTAAGAGAGACAATCTGAGATGTGGGCTGTCTCATGCACAGTGTCCATGAACTACTTCAAAAGCTTCAACTCACAGAATTCTCACAGAGAAACTGAAAGCAGTTAGTATAACCTTTGACATAGTTATCACACTGACACACCACAGATTCAGGAAAAATACTATATTCATAAAATATGCCAGTTATAATGAGTCTAAATGATGTAGTTTCTTGTAGTAAGTAAATGTCTTATTTTAGAAGGCATAGAAAATGAAACATTTATTTAAATGTTTTTGAAAATCTACTTAACAGCAGCATAATAATCTGTGTTAAAAATTTGTGTTCCAAACATATACTTTACTATAACTCATTTAATTCATCTGATTGACAAGCATAAATAATCTTATAACTCTATTCTGGAAGAAATGTCATGTGATATATTTTAAAGCAGTAGGTTAACATGATTGTAAAATCTGGTTACTAAAATGTGTTTGCTGTGCATTATTTTGTATAAAGCAGACAGATTTATTCTAGGGACAGCAAGTAGGATAGTGCTCAACAAAGACACAACTCAGTGAGATCAGATATATATATATATATATGTGTGTGTGTGTGTGTGTGTGTGTGTGTGTGTGTGTGTGTGTGTGTGTGTGTGTGTGTATGTATGTATGTGTATGTGTGTGTGTGAGTGTGATGGCTTTTTTTTATATAATAATGCAAGTGTTTCTGAGAATCTGCATAACTATCCAATATGATTTATAATAATTTCTATGAATACAATATTTTACTCTATTGACAAAATGAATGTTTGCACAAGTTTTAATAAGTTTCCCGCCAAAATGTTAAGGGAGACAATCTGGAATGTGGGCTGTCTCATGCACAGTGTCCATGAACTACTTTAAAAGCTTCAACTCACAGAATTCTCACAGAGAAACTGAAAGCAGTTAGTATAACCTCTGACCTAGTTATCATACTGACACACCACAGATTCAGGAAAAATACTCTATTCATAAAATGTCAGTTATAATGAGTTTAAATGATGTAGTTTATTGTAGTAAGTAAATGTCTTATTTTAGAAGGCATAGAAAATGAAACATTTATTTAAATGTTTTTGAAAATCTACTTAACAGCAGCATAATAATCTGTGTTAAAAACTTCTGTTCCAAACATATACTTTATTGTAATTCATTTAATTCATCTGATTGACAAGCATAAACAATTTTATAATTCTATTCTGGAAGAAATGTCATGTGATATATTTTAAAGCAGTAGGTTAGCATGATTGTAAAATCTGGTTACTAAAATGTGTTTGCTGTGCATTATTTTCTATAAAGCAGACAGATTTATTCTAGGGACAGCAAGTAGGATAGTGCTCAACAAGGACATAACTCAGTGAGATCAGATATATATATATATATATATATATATATATATATATATATATATGTGTGTGTGTGTGTGTGTGTGTGTGTGTGTGTGTATGCGTATGTGTGTGTGTATGTATGTGTGTGTGTGTGTCTGTGTGTATGTGTGTGATGGCTTTTTTTTTTTTTAATAATGCAAGTGTTTCTGAGAATTTGCATAACTATGCAATATGATTTATAATATTTTTTATGAATACAATATTTTACTCTGTTGACAATAATGAGTTTAAGTAAATGCTCATATACAAACAATTCAAGATTTTTTTTTGGAAGCTGTTAATAGTATTCACATGACAGAAAATAGATGCATCTTAATATATGTAATGTCTGAATCATATTAGCCAAAGTTTTTGATTTAAATGAATGTTAGAACCTAATTTTCTCTCCTCTTGATTTCTAACATCAAGATTATTTGAATGCTATTTGAATACAAGTGTTATATATTACATAGATCTATATAGTAGTATGAACAGTTTTTTAAAAAAAAAGTTTATTTTAGTTTATATGATGCTGTTTTACCAAATGTGTAGTTTTGTCTTGATAGATAATTGAATTGAAAACTGTTAACCTCAGTTAAATATAACTAGTATTAAATTGATAAGGTGGTAGCTGAGGTACTGCTGCTTAGGGTAGGGGTTAACTTGAGTAGTAAATACTACTCTAAGTTGGAGTTTTCAACTCAGGCTGGATGCAAGGTTTAATCCTTACATTATTTTCACTTGTTCATTGTTATATGTATATAGTTTTGACATCCACAATATATTTTGTATACTCATTGTCACTACAAACAAAATTGAATCCTATACAAAATCCCATAAGCGATTTAATAAATACAGCTATATTTAAAGGTACACCTAAAAGAGGAGATGTAACATTATTTATCTTGTTATTTGTTATTTCGATCATAAGATTCTTGAGTTTTAAAAATGCCAAATGACATCTTTAAAAGGAATTTCTTTAAACATTAATGGATTGAATAATCCGTGTAAAAGGGCAAGCCTAATAAGATACATTAATTTACACAAGGCCAATCTAGTCTTCCTGCAAGAAACCCATCTCTTGAAAAAAGATATTGATAAACTAGCCACTAATAAGTATACAGTATTGGTTAGTTCAGAGCACACTCAGAAAAAAGAGGAGTGGCTATTTTATGGAATAAAAGTATGCCCATTCCTAAAACCATTAAGTCTTTTCAGGATGACAAAGGAATGTTTTGTATGGTTACAATACAAATTAATGGGAAGACTTACACTTTAATTAATGTATATTGGATACCTGGAATTGGTATTAATACAGTGAAACATCATATTGATAAGATCATATCATTCTCTATAGGGCATATTATTTTAGCTGGTGATTTTAATTGTATACTACATGAAAGTGATACTACCACTATAAGGAAAAGAAGAATTACATCTAATGCAAAACATTTAAATGATTTTGCTAATTCTTATCATTTGAATGATATTAATAATCAGATAGATTCAAAATCATTACCATACACCTTTTTTCTAACAGATACAAAACTTATTCAAAAATAGATAGGGTCTTTATTTCTAACCAGATGGTAACAGATTTAATTAATTCCAAAATCATTTCATGTCCTATATCTGATCATAACTCAATTGTTTTTGAATTCATGATAAAAATACTCATAATGTTCAGATCAAAAGGATACCAGCATACTTAACTCAGCTAAAAGACTATAAAGAATATATACTTTCAGAAGTACAACATTTTCTAGACATAAATAATACTCCTGAAGTCTCCATTGTCTATGTTTGGGATGCCTTAAAATCATATCTATATGGACATAGTATCAGATGGTATAATAATAAAAGGAAATCTTGGGATAAGGAATTGTTAGATATTCAAAGTAAATTAGACTCTTATAAACATAATAATAAAGAAAATATTATAGACAAGAAAGTTATTGAAGAAATAAACAAACTAAATGAGAAATACAAAGAAATTTTAACTCATAAAGTTAAAATAACTTTAGAGAAATACAAGTTTTTGTCTTATTCAATAAGCCCCAAATACTTACATAGACTTAAAAATAAAACAAAATGATTGAATAAACAAAACCATATCAAAGAAATCTTTTCTCTAAGGAAAAAGAAGAATGTTTCTAGTATACCAGAAATACTGGATGAATTTAGAAATCACTTTCACAAGATTAACCATAACAACATTAACATGGAACCTAAAGATAAAATAAAGGAGTTTATAACCACAAACATGAATAAAAAGCTTAATAAACAACAGATTAAACTATTGGACAAGAGTATTTCATATACAGAAGTTATTACACAAATAAATAAGCTTAAATCAAACAAAGCACCGAGTAATGATGGTATTATACCAGAGATATATAAAATCCTTTCTAAAACTACATATTCATTAATACATAAGGTTTTTATTTTGGCCTAAACTGAGTTAATAACCCCCCCATCTTGGCAATATACATTTATTTCACCAATTTTAAAACCTAATAAAGATCCAACTAGATGTTCTTCATATCGACCCATCTCATTACTTAATGTTGATTATAAAATGTTTATGAGTATTTTTGCTGATAGATTGAAGACAATCATCCCCGGCATTATAGATATAGATCAGATGGGCTTCATTGTAAATAGAAATACTTTTGATAATATAAGAAGAACTTTAACATTAATTGATTTTGCAAATAGGAAAAAGAAAGATTTAACACTTATTAGTCTTGATATAGGTTCAGCATTTGATTCAGTAAGTTGGGACTATCTGTTTACCTTACTGAAATGCACAAACTTCTCTGATGCGTTTGTAAATTTAATTGAGCATTTATACAAAGAAACGCTGGCTTATATTAAGGTAGGAACATATGTTTCACAAAAAATACCCATTCTTAAAGGTACAAAGCAAGGATGTCCACTTTCTCCACTATTATTCACTTTAGTAATGGAGCCTTGGGCTAATTTGATTAGAAACAGTACTGACATAGAGGGTTTTGAAATAGACGAAAATACAACATCAAAAATTCAACTTTTTGCAGATGATGTTCTAATTACATCAGCAGGATCTAATTCTTCTATGCAGTCTTTATTTGATAAAATGATGAATTTTAAAAGTATTTCTGGTTTAATATTCAATGAAGAAAAAACTAAAATACTACCTATATATACATGAATAAATATTCTCATTAGTGATTTTACTAAATATGTACCCAATTCAGGTCAGATAACTTATTTAGGTATAATACTATCTAAAGATATTAAATCTATTATATATAATAACTATAATACCTGTTTTCTTAATATACAAAATCTTTTTAATACCTGGAATAATATGTTTTTACTATGGAGGAGAGACTTACAATTATTAAAATGATAATATTCCCCAAGATTTTATACTTAATACAATCAATAATACTTTCACCTACAAAAATAATTATCAAGAAACTGAATACACTAATGTTAAATTTCTTATGGGCACCTAATAGACCTAGGATTGCATTAAAGAAACATACTAATAGCTGGTCTCAAGGGGGTATTTCTTTTCCAGACTTTAATTTATATATTATCTCTTCTATTATAAAAGTTATTACTTTATTAATAGATCAGTCATATATCGCAAAATGGAAAGATTATTGGGAGCTAATTAGTATGCACTTCATGAAAATCTCCTTAACACATAAAAATATGATTGTAAATAACTCCACATTGTGGTTGCTAAAGGAATTTTGTACTTCACCTATTACACCTAAACATATGGTTTGTTACCCATTAAATATTATTATTAGTTATCGTAACTTTATATTCATGCACCCTAAGTATAGGGAATGGAATTTTATTGTATTCCATATAATGTATACTCAGGGTATGCTTATGTCATCTACTTCTGAAGGAGCTCATTTAGCTATAGATAATGATCTAAAGTACTGGTATCAGCTGATATCTGATAATAAAGTTAAAAATCTAGATTTCTTAAAACAAGAATTTGATCTAAGAGAAACTTGCTGGTTAGAGGTTCAGATCTTTAGACAACATCTCAGTGATAGAATAGATCTAATGTCTATAACAGTTAAAGAATCTATTCCAAAACTGATTGATTACTTGATATTAAATTTACAGCATAAAGTTTCTGATAAAGGTAAACTTTCATATATACATAAAATTATCAGACAAGAAACTTTTTACAGTGTAGATTCATACTGGAATTATTTCACCTCTATTAATGGGGACCCACCAACTCAACAAGATAAACAATATATATTGGAATCTGCTTATAGAACTACATCTTCCATTGTCTGGAGACTTTATACATGGACATTTTTACATAGATCTTTTTATACACCTTTGATGATGAATAAAATAAATAATAAAGATAATCTATGTAAGAGATGTAATGTAGAAATTAATGCTGACTGGGCTCATATGTTTTATGACTGTATGAAGTTGAAAGAATACTGGAAGTCAATTAATGAATTTTTGCAGGCTCTTTTACAGATAATTTCATTATTTCTAAGTCTCTTATATTATTCAACACACCTGTACCTCAATGTGTTAAAAGATTAAGCTTCCCTTGTTATGGTCTATCCTAGCAGTGGCCAGGAAAATAATAACTAGAAATTGGATTTCAGATACACCTCCTTCGTTCAATGAATTTAAAAATGTTATGAATATAATGTGCCATATGGAAATAAGCACAATTAGAATGAGAACAACTAGAAAAACATCATATTATATTGTATGGGATAATTTACAAAATTTGTTAAAAAAATTCTAATTTCAATAGCATGGTATTTTAGTTTAATTAATTGATCTGATTGTAGTGGATGTCTTTGTAAATACTTTAGTTGTTTTGTTGAATATTATAATAATACCTATTTTTAATTACTTGTATAAAATTGTTATGATATTTCTCTTATATGTTAAAACAATAAACCTGTTTTGAAAAAAAAAAGAAACTAACTTCAAAACAAATGACAATTACAAATGGAATCTTAAGGAATATATGATATTGGCCCAATCCACTTATAAGACAAAGACAAAAGGGGCAACAATTTTATGGAAAACAAATGTGACTAACCCAGAAATCATTTATAAGAATGAAGATAAAGAAGGTCTTATGGCATTAGTAACAGTTAAATATAATAACAGAATATGGACCCTAGCCAATCTATACTGGTTCCCAGGCATTGGAACAGGAACTGATAGAAAACACTTAGATTTAATTTCCAATAATTATAAAGGCAACTATATATTAGGAGGATATTTTAACTGTACATTTGATATTTCTGAAACTACAAATAAAAGACTGCTGCATACATCTGCTCTATCAAAAGCTTTAAACATGTGAGTAAAATCATTTCATCTTGTAGATACTTTCAAATTTAAAAAAGATAAATCTTTGTTGTTTTCCTATCAAGATCACAGATTTGGTACCCAAACTAGAATAGATAAAATATTTGCGGCCCATGACTTACACTCTAAAATCATTAATTTCTCAATCGCTCCCTGGCCCTTTTCAGACCACAATTCATTGATACTCAAACTTCAAAATTGGTACACACCATTAATCTTAACTCCAGAATTCCAGCATATATAACTAAAATTACAGAGTTCAAACCCTGGTTATTATCTGAATTACACTTCTTCTTAGATATTAGTTACAACACAGAGATAAATAAAATAATGATATGGGACTCGTTAAAAACTTACATATATGGTAAAACCCTAACTTGGTATAAAAAAATCAGAGAATGGGATTTTGAATAATTAAATCTACAATCCAAGCTTTTGTCAGTAAAAGCTGAAAAAATCAGAATCATTTGGAGATGAAAAGGAAAGTAGAAGTATTAAACAATAAATGCAATGAAATTCTAACACATAAAACTAGTTTAGCTTTAAAAAAACTAAAAAATAATACCTTGGCCACTTCTCCCAAATATCTGCATAATTTATCCAAAAGAATCAAAATGCAATCAAAAGCTAATAACATTAAAAGCATCTTGTACGAAAAGAAAGGTAGAAATGTCTCGGATATAGGTGACATTCTTGATGCTTATAGAAATCACTATATGGAACATTTCCAAAAATATATATACATATCAATCAATTAAATCTAGATAAAAAGTGTTCTAACATAAAAAAAAAACAGAAAAATTAAAATTAGATCTGCAAGCACCCATATCCTACAAAGAAATTACAGACACAATAAAAGAGGGTAAAAATAATAAAGCTCTAGGTATAGATGGCATAATTATGGAAATATATAAACTTTTTCCTTCAAAGATACTATCCCTCTTCCATAAAACTCAATTAGAAATCCAGTCACAAGCTTTAATACCACCATCTTGGAGATATTCTTTAATCACACCAATCCTAAAGGAAAACAAATCCCCAAACCTCTGTACCTCATAGAGACCTAATTCACTATTAAATAATGACTATAAGATATTATTTGACAATATTAACTAACAGAATAAAAATACCACTATCCAAAACAATAAATAGTGATCAAACTGGATTTATATATCATAGATACGCACATGACAATGTTAAAAGGATAATTTCTCTTATAGATTATGTTAATAATGAACATAAACACTCATAATTGGCTTAGATATAGAGAAAGCCTTTGATTCCCTATATTGGGACTATTTATTCAAAACCCTAATGCTATTTGTATTTCCTGCATCCTTTTACCTCTGAATCTCTACATATAACAAAAGGTACTAAACAAGGATGTTCCATGTCACCGATTCTATTTGGTCTGGCTATTGAAATATTGGCAGATTCAATTCATAACAATATAAAAATCAAAGTAATAGATGTTTATGAACAATACACTTCTAAAGTAATGTTATTTGCTGATGACATATTACTAACATTATCTAATACAAAAGAGACATTAGAAGAATTAGATATATTAATTAACAAATTTCACATGACTTCAAGACTCCATTTCAATAAATCAGAATATTTTTTTTTTTATTTTTAAATAAAAAAAAGAACTGCAGACTAAGGGGGATCACATCATAGGGAAACAAGAATCTACCTTAAAATATCTAGGAATTGAGTTATGCAAGGATAATAATGAATTAGTCTAAAAAACTACAATAATATCATCAACACAATTAAAATCTCTGTGAAAAATGGAACAAAATAATATTAACATTTGAAGATAGACTACATTTAATAAAAAATGGTTTTACTGCCCAAGATCCTGTATATAGCCTTGGCAATACAACTGTTTCCAAAAAGGAATATACTTAAATAAATACATAAAGTCATGCCTAATAAAATTTTATGGTTTCCCAAAAGAAACAGAATAGCTTTAATATATCACATCAGGCCATGGAAACAGTGAAGATTAAACTTTCCTGATATAGAAAGCATCAGTATCTAAAAAGATCTCAAATTGGATAAGTCCAAATTACTCTGCAAATTGGAAAGAATTACTAACTGTAATATCAATAAATTAATTTGATTTACAAAAAAAATTCAAATAACAGATAAAAACAATTTGCCAGGGCACATATGTATTAGTATGCAGTATAACATAACTAAACCCACTAAAATTTATATGATTAATTATTACATTGACTCATTTTGGAAAATTATTAATGCAAATATAGATTTAAAAATCTGGTTTGATCTTTTAACACCATTTATAGTCACAAAGAACTTTCCACATAAAATACATAGCGAAATTATTAATTCCAGGGAACAGAAAGGATTTGTTTGTTGGATCCAATGTATCAAGAGTTAAAAGTTTTATATATGCAAGTAATAAAAACAACATACAAAATTCCACAACAGGACTGACTAACTTTACAGAATATTCTGTCATACTCGCAAGATTTAAGTAGAATAATTAACAATTATTCATTCAAAGAAATACCTAAATTTACAAAATACATATATGAAATCATATATAATGACTTTGACATGGGAAACAGTATTTCAACATTTTATAAAATATTGATAGACTATAAAACAACACCAAAACCTCATATTGGAAATATATAACAAAACGACACTCAGTACAGTTAACTGAAGATATTAAAACAGATATCTTATTATCGATAAAATATACATCTTTTACACAATACTGGAAAATTTTTAATTGGAAATGCTTGTACAGAGCATTCTTAACCCTAGACAGAATCAGTAAAATTACTTCTTCCATAAAAGGAATATGTTGGAGATTTGAGCAAGTACACAATGCAGATTGGAACCACATTTTCTTTGATTGTGTTAAAATTAAGCCATTTTGGAATGGTATTAATAACTCTCTACAAACTTTGTTTAATGAATCATTTTATTTAACTAAAGCTCTTGTATTATTAAATGTGAACGAAGGTCATCATTTGAATAGGTCAAACATGTATCTAGTATGGACTATACTTGCAATTTCAAGGAAGTGTATAACAAGAAGATGGAATACAAGCACAATATAAACTTTGGAGGACTTCTACAGCTTACTGATGACCACAGCATTATTGGAAATTAAAATTAAAGAACTAAGAATTTATCAAAAGCCATTTATCAACAACCTTTGGGGAAAAGTCTTATCATTGATTGACACTATACAATAATTGATCATACATTCTGATAATGGATTGGACATACTTATAAGCTAACTGTATACATTAAGATCTGTTATAGTGTCAGGCTAACATAAATAGTGTACATAGTTATTTATGATGTTATGTATAAATACTATGAAATTCATGCAAATGTATTTGAATAATAAAAAAAAATTGAGAAAAAAAAAGAAAATGCATGCTAACACAAATCCTATTATTCTACCTACTTTCAACATTTATAAGAACAATATGGTAAATCTACCCCTATTTTTTGGCCTTTGTCCTCATTTACTTTAGTATTTGTCTAGATGTCTTGCACAGGTTGGGAGGTATGATCCACATTCATATAACAGGTTTCACAGACAGCAGCACTGGTGCGAGTTGAAAAAACCTTGCTTATGCATGGCCTGCATCATAATATCCATGGTGCCATGCAGCCTGATGAGCTATATCTCTTACTTATGCAAAAACATTCCATGTAGGCTCTGCATGGAACCTACACCGAGTTTATTGAATCCGTGTGTATATCTTTCATGTGGCAGTTTCTGCATTTGCTCGGTGATGCAATACAGTTGTGAAATGGCAATGCCATTTGTGTCAGAAATGATGTTTCTCTTCAAAAACAGAATAAAAAGCAAACAAGCAATTTACAAAGCAAATTATTTGTTTGGAGTTTTTTTTCTTCACAGAAACTTGAGGAAGAAATAATCATAATTTAGGGATGACAACTGTGCAATGAAGGTAATACAAGAACAAGAAATAAGACACATAAATAAAAACAGCCATCATGACACTAAGTGCAAACTATTTTATGAGTCTTTTTATGATAGTCTTTAAGTGAAAATAGTTTTTGTTCTATGAAGCTTAACTTGCATATACAACAGTATAAACAAAAGCAATCTCACTTTTGGCCTCCCAATGGCTGTAAAGAAAGCTATAAATGAGGCTATGAACTGTACATCTTTTACATGACCTATTTCCTGCAATCACTGACTAACTACCTTGTCACACTAATAGCAATAATCTGTGGTCACCAAAATCAGTCACAGAAATAATGTATGAATTTTTGACAGCATTCTACTTCTGCTGTTGTCGGTCATGGATGTAATATACCTAGTGATGACAGCAGCATTTGTCCATGGAAATCAATTATTTAGGTAAAACACATTTAGAATGTAAACACTGCAATTAACCAGCAGGGTTCTGCACCTGTATTTTCTATCATTAAAATTATTTCAGGCTGTTCTGCTAATTTAGGTGACAAATATTGTTGGTTCAAACTGCAGAACTCATCACTGTGGCACAGGCTACTTTGCAAACAGAATATGTTTATGTTTCTGACATTAGACACAGTGGGAAAACTGGCTGCAGTGAATGTAAAAGTTGCTCCGTCACCAGCAGAATATTAGTGCAATAAAACAGTGGGAGTAGCTTTTCTTCATTCACTGAATGATACCATTATTCATTTGAACAGCACCTATGAGCATTATAAGTGTAACACTGCGAAGCAGAACTAATAGAGGTTAGTATATCTGTTAAAGTACTGTGAGAAGTAAATGATGCTTCAGTGACAGAGGGTATCATCTTCGGCCTTGTAAAGCAATACAGGCAAATGCAAGTGCAAAATGTAAGTGCTGATGTAAAGTAGTTAGATAAATACAGTAATGTTTTCTCCTTTGAATCAAGGTTGACTGCAAAGTCAGAATCCCAGCATGAAAATTGTACCTAATGACTAAGTACTTTATTTACTGTGACTAGCAGATACCAACCCACATTCTTAAAATTCTGTTTCTTCAGCATGGAGCAGATTATGAGTCATACTACAGTGAAAGAAACGAGGTTTCCTAGCAACGCTGCACATTGCAAATAGATTATTTTTTAATTATTATAATACAAGCAGATATTTTCCATATACTTATTGACTGTAAGGGACCTGAAGCCTATCCCAGAGTAACTGAGGGACCTCTCCTTGCAATAAGTACCAGGGTCACCTGGTACAAGCAGATATTCTGAATTTTTCAAATGTGTTATCACAACAAGGTGAAATGTTTTGAAAATGTTCATCTAAAATGTTTTTCTCAAGTACTGTTTGAGATACTTAAATGTGAAACCAGATAGATTTATCACAAAAATGTGATCATGAAATATGAAATGATTGCCTGTCTGTCTATGTATCTATCTATCCTCCCACTGACAATATGGCAAGAAACATACCCAAAGCATGAATAGAAGCCAATTTATTCTGCTGCCCAGTAAAACAAAGTGAAAAGTTCTCAGGTGCAATGGCAAATTTGGGGTAGCAAATGAAATGGCAAAATTCACTAGTGGGCCATAATGCAGAGAAAACAGATGTATATCATACTAACAAGTAAAATATAAACAGGAAACCCCAAAACGTTTACTTTATTTACACTTAACCAAATAACACTTTCCAGTACTGGTCACCTACCAATAGAGAGGAAATCTTTGCTCCAATCTAAAACTGTATCAAATGTGCCAAACTGACTTCATAGGTATGAACACAGTTATCACATTAACAAATAAATTATGTTAAAATAAAATCATAAGTGAAAGACAGGTGACATTGTTGTACTGGAGTTAATGTTGTTGCTTCACAAAACCTAGCCTCAGGACCAATTTCCTGTTGGTGTGCCCTCTGTTTCTCACTTTGTTATCATGGGCTTTTGCCGGTGTTTGAGGTTTTTGCCACATCACAAAGGTATACAGCCTGTAGATTGGAAAGCTTCTTTGTTGCCTTCAAGGTGTATGGGTGATTTTCTGCCCTTAAGATGAGTGGATAATGTATATTTGTAAAACAGCATGCAAATTTGCATGGTGTGGATATCTAAGCATGCATGTGAGTGTGTGTGTGTGTGTGTGTGTGTGTGTGTGTGTGTGTGTGTGTGTGTGTGTGTGTGTGTGTGTGTGTGTGTGTGTGTGCATGTATGCCTGAATCCTTCACTGAGCTGCCAACATCACCAAAAGTGACTTCCTGTCTTGCAGTTGTTGCCTGCAGAGCCGGATCATGGTCAGACAGGGCCAGATCCCCCCCCCGCCAACATTCTCAGTGCCCCATTACTAGGATGTCTCTCCACAATTACCATAAACACTGTTCAAACCTGTCAGTGTGTATACTATTTTCTTTATTTTACAACAAATACAGAGATTTGATTGAAAAACGTTATTTTAAATTTTGTAACACTAACACTGATGTCCATTGATTAAGCAAAACTTAACAGTCTCACACTGAAAACAGAACCAGCATGAGCAACAGTAAATTTCTCTTCCCTTGAAACTCGCATTGATTGAAAATGCATTGAAACTCACATTCATTGAAGATGCAGCTGGCCATTGTTTGATTGTGAATACATTTTCATCCACAGGCATCTCAACAAACCCAGCAATTGTAGCTACATTCTTGACTGCAGTAGCAACCTGTTCTTTTGTGATAACTGGCAGTTTAGTGGTGGATGGTATTTCCTGGGAGAGAACTGGGGGTGATGGGGAGGTGAAATTTAAATTGAATTTGTCAGTCATCAGATTTGCTGCATCTTCTGTCTTAGTATATGTGATGCAATCAACAACTAATTCCAGACATTGTTGCATGCTGCCCTTAAGACTGCAGACATAACTGAAAAATGCCTTTTTGGTTACTCATAGCTTTGTAGGCTATTTTCACCTCAAAGTCTGCTTTCAGAGGCTTGCTTGACTAGTTCCCTGATTCACTTGTTTAGACTAATCAGGGACTTTTTGCTCTGTTGTGCACATTCCCTCTTACTTCTTGACATGATTTTCTTTCTTTTGTTGTACAATCTATTAATACCAGGGGTCTACCAGGGTGATTTGTTTTTGTGGTTTGACCTGAGTTTATTTTGGTCTGGTACTGTTGTTTCTATGAAGTTTTTTTATATGGTCACATGGGGCTTTTGTGTATGCCTCTGCATAGATTTCTGTGCTTTCTGGATTTGGGAAACCTTAGAAATTAGTTATGCCATCCCTTAATAGGGGTTAATTTACCTTATAGAAGTTCTTATAGTGTTTGGGGTTAGGTAGGGGACTAGTTTTACCTTTATTTCAAGGGACACTCCTTTGTAATCTGATCTTAACAGTGAGGACATAACACAAAGGGGTTGCAGCACTCTCCCATATTTGTGAGTACCAGATCTGGGATATTTATACCCTAGTGGGAGTGCAGACTAAATGCTTCTGGGCATTTGAATTTATGAAGCAAAGACCAGCATGTTAGTGGTTGTGTATACCTCACAAATAATGGATGGGAAGAGAAAATCACCCATGATTATCATATTGGGCTGGATGGTGAGCGATTCTAGCAACTTCAGGTATGATATATGATTTTTCAGGTTTATAGTAGGGGATTTGTAGCTGCCAGGAATATGGTAATGGATTTTTCTCATCATTAGTTGAGCATGGAGATGTTCAAGCATGTCATATTGTTTGACCAGCCTTGAGATGACCTTATCCTTTATGTAGATAGATACACCTCCACCTTTTGTTCTTTCACATTTAGTGGGTGTTCGGAATGTACGAAAGGCATTATAGCCATGCACTGCCAGAGTGCTTTCCATGGCTTTGAACCATGTCTCAGTAACTGCACAGATGTCAGCTTTCTCTAGGGTGAGGAGAGCTTCCAGAGAATGCAGCTTCTTGTTGAGGCTCCTGACATTGAGCAGTAACACCTTTAGCTTGTCCTGAGTAGCTTTTGTTATGTTGGAAGGTTTGTCAGTTTGTCAGTTCCTAAAAAAGGCACTATACGAGTGGATAATGTTTTGGCCAATATCTGAAAGCATAGAGGTGACAGGAGAAAGCCATCCCCTGGCAAAACAGTGTGGTCTGTCATCCATGTCCTCCCAGACTGACAGGTATTGGACCCTTTTGGAATGACACTAGTATCTAAGACAATTGTTAAAGTCGATCATTTTCTGCTGGTATGTAGGATCATCCTTAGATATATTAGATACATTAGATACATATTCTGAAAGGTCAAACATGTCTGTCTTCATATAGTCCAAGGAGGTATGTCTGATTCATACTGGTACTTAGGGGTAAATAACCTGAGTCCTAGTGAATCCTGGCCCCTGACAGGCAACTAACTGTAACCTTCCCCTTATCCAACCTGGTAAGAGGGACATCAGTGTGTCTCACAATGGAGTCTCCTATGACTTGAATATTAGGTCATGGAGTGTTTCTCTTCATTGGCTTTGTAGTTGAAGCACAATAAGGTGCTGCTTTATGTGTTGAGATGGAAATTGTCTTGTTTGTATACATGTGGAATTCTTGAAGACTGCACCCGAGAGTTACATGTGAGCACCTCTGTATATGAGGGTCTATGTGTGTGGTCATTTGTAGGTACAGTGAGTGATATGTGTATGTCACTGACAACCTGTTTGTTGCTTTTTGTGTCTGTATGCAAGAGTCTAGCCTCCAATGTCAGTGTGTAACTGCATCTCTCACATACTGTATTTGTCTGTTCGAGAATTAAGTGGTTGTCAGTATGCATAAAGCAACTGTTACATTGCCTCAGGATGCCCATGTCCACAGGTAGGATGCAGAGATAGCAAGAAAGTGGCCATTCATGTTTGCAGGTCCTAATGTGTACTTGAAATGAATAGGAGTGGAGGGTGTTTGTAATTGGATGAGGAAAGGATGCTTAAGTGGTGTAATCTGCAGCTAACATAACCAGCAATGCTGCCCACTGCCAAAATCAGATGCTCTCAGAGCAGTAATAGTCCTGTGTCTTATAATAAGGTAACTAGCACAGTAAACTTTCACAGCATAATGAAAATAAGCAATGAGATAAACATAACACTCTCACTTTGGAAACAGGGTAAGAATGAGAAGCAGTAAACACCTCTATCCCTGAAACACATTTATTGAAAATGCATCAGGCCACCCATTAAACTACAAGAGTCATTCTAAGATTCATATACAAATAGCATAAAGGGAAGTAATAATAAGTGTCTATGTGAATGGTCAAGAATTCAAAAGACAAATGTGTAATACATTAGCTAATAGCCTGCAGCAGCCCACTGGACACAAATGTCCCTTCAGGAGCAGCCTGAGGGTATTGTGCAGTGAAGTAACATGGCAGAGTCACATAAAAGATAACCTCCACGGTGCATGTTATAAGTGCGTTGTGACACAGTGTGTACTGCTAGATTGGTAGGGGCTCTAATCTCACAACAGGCAAGTGTGTGTGTGTGTGTGTGTGTGTGTGTGTGTGTGTGTGTGTGTGTGTGTGTGTGTGTGTGTGTGTGAGTGTGTGTCTAAATATATCCCCTTGCAGCAGTAAAGACATGCCTGTATGACTTATCTCTTTTCAATGGTTACAACGCTCTGTGACTACTGCTAGCCTCTACAGTGACCTCCTTTACAAGGCTTGCTGATGTCATCCATCTTAACAGCACTAGCTGACAATCTAATATCAAATAAGCTCCGTGGCAGATGCAATAAGTATGTTGTAACATAGTGTGCACAACTAGATAAATAGGGATTCTAATCTCACATAAACCAACTCTGTGTGTATACAAATATATTTCCTTGCAGCAGTACGCACATGGCCATATGTACAATGGACATGCATTTTAATGCCCTGTGACTAGCTGCTGGCATTAAATAGCCATCACCTACATAGGCATAACTGCTGTCCAACACCACTTAGATCTGTATGTATGTAAAATCCAGGTGACATGTAGCAAGGGTAGCAGACGTGCCTAACACTGTGAGAAAATCATGAGATCATTAAGGCACATTAAAGCAAATTTAAATGGGCTTGCTTGGTGCTTCACTTACTTCCTTGCAAACCCACACTAAAAACTTAAAACGAAAAGAAAAAGAGGGTGATAGGACAGTGGTGGAATGGAGGCAAGAAGGGGAAAAACATAATAACCACAATCACCAAATATTATTTTGGTTTTTGGAATTTATTCTTGGTTTATAAGGGGAAAAACATACTGAAAGGCAGGTAGGGATGTGCATGAATGGTGTAGGAAAGGACTGTAGCTTTCCATTTCTTGTACAACAACAGCTGTGCATTTTTACAGACTATGTACATGAATTTGGACCCTCAAATCCCAGAGGGAGGGGTGAGGACAACATAAATGTGTTGTCAAGCCAATTGGACCTACTTAGTTGTTTCCAGTGGACACATATGAAATGGAGAGCTATGCATAGGGTGATATATATATATATATATATATATATATATATATATATATATATATATATATATATATATATTTTTTTTTTTTTGTGGGTCAGGTGCAGATTTTTTTAATAAGGAGAGAGTGGAATTTTGGGGAAGGCATATAGATACATGTGGGGAGGTAAGTTGGGTAGAAGAGGTTGCATTTGCAGACAGACAAGACAGTATACAGGGGTGGTGTGTGACACATGAAGGGGGTGAACACCTTGGATGGAGAGGCTGTTGTGGAATCAGAGGTGCATGTGCCTCCAGATGGCAGCAGCATGATTGACATCACCACCCATGGGCAGAGAACACTGCTCCTTCACTGTCTTGAATGTGGCTGTTGTGGAGGCTGGGTGCCAGGGCCACCAGGCTCCACCAGGTTGCCAAATCTTCCCTGAATCCGGTGCAGGCATTGTTCATAGCTCCTATATGCAATCCACCATGGCTGGTAGTTTATCTTGGGTGACTACCGCCCCTCCGCAACCACTATATATATATATATATATATATATATATATATATATACATACATACACATCTATACATATATATATATATATATATATATATATATATATATATATATATATATATATATATATATATGGTTCCCATTCAGAAGCCTGAAACATCATAAGCCTGAAAATCAAAATCCTGAAACCAAAAGCCTGAAAATTCAGAATCCTGAAAACTCAAAATCCTGAAAGCCCAAAATCCTGAAAGACCAAAATCCTGAAACTCAAAATCCTGAAAACACAAAATAGACATACTGATGTCATTGTGGCTTTGCTATTGTTAGCCCTGTGGTGTTAGGTCATGCGTTGGGGTCAGGTAAGTGTGCGGTTGGTTTTATGTTAGGGTTAGGGGCGGTTTAAGTGAGTTAGGGTTAGAGCGCAGGTTAGACATGTATGCAATAGTGACAAATATTGGGGTTAGGGGCGGTTTAAGTGAGTTAGGGTTAGGGCGCGGGTCAGGTGAGTGTGCGATAGTGACGGACCTTAGGGTTAGGGTTAGGGTCAGGGTCAGTTGGTAGATATTAGTGTCTTTATAGTGACATATTAGCATTATTTGTGTTTTCAGGATTTTGAGTTTCAGGATTTTGGTCTTTCAGGATTTTGGGCTTTCAGGATTTTGAGTTTTCAGGATTCTGAATTTTCAGGCTTTTGGTTTCAGGATTTTGATTTTCAGGCTTATGATGTTTCAGGCTTCTGAATGGGAACCATATATATATATATATATATATATATATATATATATATATACACACACACACACACACACACACATATAAATAGATGTAAATATAGATTTACTATCAAAATGTGGAAAATCAAAACACTTTTTCACTAAATGATTGACTTGTTTCTTTCTTCAAATTCTGGTAGAACCGTTTTATCCAAATATCGGAAATGGTAACCACAGAATCAACATCCGAACACCAGACGTTCCAGTGTCAAAAGTCCATGTTACCAGTATGAATTTTACAGTGGGGGAAGCCCCCTTCACCCCACACCTCCTGCATATAACATATACCAACTCCATGATCGCACTACAGTGAGGAAAGGTGGACATTTCCCAATCTGCACTGTACTGTGACCGCAGTTCAGAACACTGACTTCAGATTTGCAAATATGTACTCACTTTCTGTAATATGAAGTCGTGCATTTTCATTTTGACATTACAGGCATTAATAGAACACACATTCGACCAACCCATTTTTGTTGAGCTGCATATCCATATTTTGATAGTAATGGATATATATATATATATATATATATATATATATATATATATATATATATATATATATATATATATATATATATATAAGATTACTAGGCTACTGGCGCAATCACCCTTACATGCCTAGCCAATATAACCTGATTTTACCCAATATATTGCTCCTAGGGGCAAGAGGATGGCATGTATTTGTGCCTATGTCATGTAGATCTTACAGATTGCCCCTCTCCATAAGGGCCATATGTGGTGCCCCAGTGGGAATTTACAGTTCACCACCCATTGATCCAAATTGCATTTGGGGAGGGTCAGGAAAGGGCTCTGCTTAATGTGAATAGGAAGCCTGTTCCAATGAAGGGGCAGTCTCTGAGACACATATCTGTCTTTCCAACATGTTTTGTTTGAGTTGTTGACTATATTTAGATCCCTAGATCAGGCGACCCTCATACTTTTTGATTTGTGGATGTGTAGCAGCTCTGTTGGGGCTTGATTTTTGAGTGCCTTGTTGGTTAGGCACAGGTCATCCCTTAATAGTTTCTAGGAGCCTAAGTAAAGGGATACAGCTTTTAGTCTATCTGCAGAAGACATGTTGTTAACACCCTGTATTTTCTTTGTGAAGAACTTCTGAGGTCGCTACAGCTGCTGTAAGTGCTTACTCAAGTACATTCAATTGACACATCGTACTTGCTTATTGGTCTAATGATGGCTGAGTACTGTGTGACTATAATTTCCTTGGATCTTGATGACATAACTTTACTTATTAGTTTTGCCATATAAAAAGATTTCCTCATCAGTTTGGACACATGGTGGTCAGAGTTCAGGTTACTATCTCTCTATCTATTGGTGTACCTAGATCTCTCACCTCTGAGTCCAATCTAAGGAATGTGCTATTGATTTTGTAATTTGCAGTAGTAACTGACATCCCAAAGGGTTTGATAATGCATTTTTTGTATTTAGTTTTTGGCTGTGGTTCATACATCAAACATTTGACTGATCTATAACCTCATGAAGGATATTTACATCATTGGGTAATTCAGTGATTGCCCCCAGCTTGATGTCATTGTCAGACTTTGTCATCTAGAGGTCTTACACATTTGCCCTGACTTCAGGGAAGAATATTCCAAACAGGAGTGGTCCCGGTACTGAGCCCTATGGCACACAACTAGTAACTGGTCTCTTGCTGGATTTAGCTTCACCCTCTTAGACCATATGCATTTTGTCCATGAGCCAATTGGTTGTCCATCTGATAACAGAGGGATTTATGCCCAGTTTTGTGAGTTTATTTATAATACCTGACTGGAGAATTGTGTCAAATGCCTTTGCCAGGTCGAGCTATGTGGTGTGTAGTGTTTTAACCTCCTCCATTGCCTTAATTACTTTCTCAAAAGAATTCACCAGACTCAATAGGTATGACCTGCCCTTCATAGAGAATTACTGCGTGAGGTTCAGTGTTTGGAGGTCTCTTATGTCACTATTTATCAGGTCTATGACTATTCTTTCCATGGCTTTACATATAAGACTAGTCAGACTTATGGGTCTGTAATTTCCTGGGTCAGTAGATGGTCCCCCTTTATACAGAGGGATGACTGTTGCTGTCCTCCACTCTGCTGGGACAAAGCTAGTCTAGAGGCAGTGGTTAAACAGAGATACTAATGGGTCTGATAAGTTCTGATTTAAACTATTTAAGAAGCGACCTGGTATATTGTCAGGCCCAAAAAAGAGATATTTTTTGCTTTAGAGAGCACAGTGGGAACCTGTTCTTTGGTGATAATTGGTGGAGGCATTGTGGAGGGTATTTTTTGGGGGAGGACTGAGAGTGAATTTTTGAGCTGAAATTGTGTGTGTGTGTGTGTGTGTGTGTGTGTGTGTGTGTGTGTCTGTGTGTGTGTGTGTGTGTGTGTGTGTGTGTGTGTGTGTGTGTGTGTGTGTGTGTGTGTGTGTGTGTGTGTGTGTGTGTGTGTGTGTGTGTGTGTGTGTGTGTGTGTGTGTGTGTGTGTGTGTGTGTGTGTATATATATAAATATATATAAATATATATATATATATATATATATATATATATATGTGTGTGTGTGTGTGTGTGTGTATCTGTGTTCAAAGATGTGAAGACAGCTCTCCACATGACTAGAGATAGGACATCATCATCCCCCTCATGTCCTCCCCTACACATCTGACTGTCTTGGGTCCTGAGCTTGCTCATTTTGTCCTGTTTGGACAGCTGTTGCTTCTAAGCCTCAAGACAGTCCTTTTTCAGCACTCTTGCCACACTTTCAGGTTCTCCTTCGACCATCCTGTGATGAAAGGAGATACTGCCTGCACAGCTAGCTGGAATTCTGTAAATAATTATATGTCATTGGTGAATAATGAAATGATTTATACAAGATGTTTGTGTTACATAGGTTCATATGTGTGTACTAGGCTAATGACCACAAGGGCCTTTTTAAGTCTAGCCATGCATCCCAAATCTCTGACAAGTTCTAATACCCTTGATAAGTGTAAGCATGGGCCTGGGAGATGAACCATTTTCAGGTTACCTGTTTGTATTAGAGACATAGGTGCCAAATATATTAGAACTGTATGCCATGTGTATATCAAACTGTTTGTACAGATGTGTGTATTGAAAATGTATTTGTAGAGTGCTGTGTTTGAAATGCAGCCACAGTGTGCCCTACTGGAAGAGAATAGAAATGTGCTTGCACAATTGTTACTGTTTAAATGTATATATTTTAACAGTGGAAACTGGGATACAGGAGGTTAACCTCAATGCAGTAAACATTAGAACATTTTTTGAAATTAAATCACTTTATAGGCTCTGTTATAAAGGCTGCACCATAAAGAGGCAATTTCTCAAGTTTTCAATGGGGCTAGAGTCAAAGAGTCTGTACTAGGAAACTTTCTGTATTGTCCTTGGAGTGAACTAATTGCTTCTTTTGAAGCATGAAGGAATTCAATTGTTTTATGACGTCCAGCATCTGCCAAAAATCTGAAGAAAAGCCCTTGTCTGTATATTTTTATATATAGATGCTAAATGCTGCTAGCTTCTAGCAAAGGGGGGTTTGGCCTAGGAACTAAAAGTCATATGCCAAGAAATTATGTCATTCTGCTAGCTATTCCAGCAGTAATATTTTAGATATTCATTTGAGAAGTCTCTTAGTGAGACAGAGCATTATGCATTATGTCTTGGACCTGACAACAACAAGATCCATTCACCACACATCTACCTTGCTCTAATGAAGTAAGTTTCTGGGGAACAGTATAATTATCTTAGATATAGTCAGGAATATGGTATAGTTTAGTTTAGATGTTTTTCTTTGTTTGAGCCTGTACTGCAGTGTTATTTTAAATATTCAATGTGGTTTTGAACTCTGTTGTCACTGTGAATATATATTTAGTCTTGTCTTGTTATTTTATTATTTATTAAATACATTTAAACCTTTCCTGTGGCTGATCTTTGTAGAGATATTAAAGTTTTGAGAGTACTTGCATATTTATCTGATGAAACTGTGTGGGCCACTCCTAACATCTTTGCTCTTGGTCAAACTGCCATTTGTATTAATATTAATACTACACAGTAAGACTGAACACCCTTTGTTAAAGGGCCTTAAGGTAGCTGGCAGAAGGATTCTGGTGGCAGTGAAAACTACCTTATAGTCTGGAAAATAGAAGTCATAACTAGTAAACATGTGCCAGCCTTTCCCAGGTGTGTTTGTGTGTGTGTGTGTGTGTGTGTGTGTGTGTGTGTGTGTGTGTGTGTGTGTGTGCAAATCAAAATCTCAAAGAAAGTGTGTGTGTGTGTGTGTGTGTGTGTGTGTGTGTGTGTGTGTGTGTGTGTGTGTGTGTGTGTGTGTGTGTGTATGTGTGTGTGTGTGTGTGTGTGTGTGTGTGTGTGTGTGTGTGTGTGTGTGTGTGTGTGTGTGTGTGTGTGTGTGTGTGTGTGTGTGTGTGTGTGTGTGTGTGTGTGTGTGTGTGTGTGTGTCAGCAACTTGGGCAGGGACACAAAGCACTGGTTAGACAGAGAGAGTGTTGGAGGACTTGGCTTGCAACCTTGGGTAAGGACTCAGCTCTATAGCTGTGCTAGTGGAGAGTCTTACTGGAGATCTGGAGAAAGGTAGAGGAACTAGCCCTGGACTGACTGTGGTCTCTGTGTGCTCTTAAGGGAAATTGCACTTGATGCAGACATCTGCATCTGGAAATAATGTGTGTGTAATTGTCATCCTCTCAGTGAACTACCCCCACTGTTGCCAGTAGTAAGGATTGAGGCTCCTTTATTAATGGTCCAGTGGTGGGTCGTCACATACCCCTATGAGGAAGCTTGCCAAAAGCATAAGTACAAGCAGAAACACATTGATTGCCCATAGTAATTTTTAATAGAGGACACAGACTTTGATGTAGGTCGTTCAAGGTCACCACTTGAGGATGTCTCATTTGGAGATATGTTCCAGCTAACTGCATGGTTTCTCCACTTCCTTTGATAACTAGACAGTCAAGGATCTCATGCCAAGTACTATGTATCCTTATTGTTTTCCAAAAGGATTTCACTAAAAAAATATACAAGAGCAAATGGAAAAGATTTTGCAATTGGGCCAATGAAAGACACCTAGACCTTTTTTCATCACCGATTCCAGTGGTGTTAGCTTTTCTGGCCTGCATTTTCTATGGTGGCACAACTTACTCTGAGATCAAAGTACAACTGTTTGCAATTTCTAACAGTCATGAAAAATAAGGTTAATTTATTGTTAACTTCCCTTACACTATACAAAGCCTTTCTTAAAGGTACATTTTTGCAACCTGTCAAGGCTCCAACCTATCTATGGGATTTGCTATTTCTTCTCCAGGTACTAACTCATCCTCATTTTGAACTAGCAGCAAATGTTGATTTACAGAGGCACTATATGATTTCCAAATAGGGTTGCTTACCTCAGACTGAAATGTGAATCTTGCCACACACTTTGCTTACTACCTCCCACTTTGTGACATCAGTGTTAGGTCCTACCCATGTATCACTTGACTCTGTCTGCAGTGTTACATTCCTGTTTTCATTACTGATAAAAATCCAAACCTTAATGTAATAGCTTCTACTTAACTTGTAGTCCTTACCTCACAGGATGTTAGATATAATAAAAATTGCAGATACTTGCCATTTACACTATTGCCCATTTTGTCTGTTTCTCGTAAGATTTGTGATTTTCTGTCAAGTTACTGGCGACTGAATTCACTAAATAATGACACATATCATACTGAAGATGCATATTAATGCAAAACTTATTATTCTAGAAACTTTCTAAGTTTATAAGAGCAATATTTAAAAGTTATCTCTATTTCTGGGACTTTGTCACTCATTATGACAGTGCAGTACAACTGGAAGGGCCACTTTGTTTCATGCAGACAGAAACCATTGCACTCAGTGGGAAATCTAGAGGAGGGAGAGTCTGCTTGCATGTAAATAACTAGTGGTGTAGAAACTGTAACTGTGACACTGTACTGAGACACTACTCTGCAGACATAGAGTTCCTAGCAGTGAGATGCAGATCATTTTATATTCCCAGAGTTCAATGGCATCATTGTGATAGTAGTGTATATACCACCAGGTGGAAACACTAGTGAAGCTCTGACTATGCTATTTAACTCACTTTGTGACCTACAAAATAAAAACACAGATTTTGCACACATTGTTGCAGGAGATTTCAATCAGGCAGAGTTGAAGTCAGTATTTCCCCATTATTACCAACATGTTGGATTTGCTACAAGGGGGAAATTTTACCTTGGACAAAGTATATACCAATATTAAGATGGTATATAAAGCTGTGCAACATCCACACTTGGGTGGATCAGACCACATTACCATTATGTTAATGTTAGTAGATAAAACAGCACTAATCAGGGAAAAGCCCACTGTGAAGCAAGTCAAGGTATGGCCAGAATGTGCAATTAGTGCAATTCAAGATTGCTTCAAAAACACAAACTGGAACATATTTAAATAGGCTGCCACAGTAGACCACTAGATTAACTTGGATGAATGCACAGAAACAGTGGTGTCATATATATCAAAATGTGTAGAAGAAATAACAGTGAATAAAAACATTATCATAAGAGCAAACCAGAAACCGTGGCTAACAGGCAAGTATACGAGCTTGTAAAAGAACGCAATGTGGCATTCAAGATGAATGACAAAGATGCTCTTAAAGTGGTAAGGGCAAATTTGACGAGTAGGATAAAGAAGGCAATGGGGGCATATAGAAAGAAAGTATAAAACCATTTCACTGACATGAGGGTCTCCAGGAGTATTTGACAGGGAATAAAAGCCATAACTGAATACAAATTGACATCAACTCAATGTGAGGACAGCACATAATTTTTGGGTAAGGTAAGACCTTCTATACCAGATTCAAGGAGAGGAACTGCTCCAAGGGAATGTCACTACCTAGGTGGTGAAGTGCTCATTCTAAACCAAGCTGAGGTGAAAAAGACCCTGTGTTAGGTGAATCCAAGAAAGGCTGCTGGGCCAGACAACATCTTGGGTAAGATGTTAAAGGACTGCTCTGAACAACTAAGCACTGTACTGATGGATATATTTAATATCTCCCTCAACCAAGCGAAGATACTCAAGTGCCTTAAAAACACAAACATTATGCCACTACCAAAGTAAGTCCATCATCATGAAAAGCTTTGAAAGGTTGGTCAAAAAACACCTGACAGCAAACCTTCCAACAGCACTTGATCCATTGCAGTTCGCATACTGTGCAAACTGTTCCATGGCAGATGCCATCTCTGTTGCACTGCGTCTCATAATGGCACACCTAGAAAATAAGGACATTTATGCCAGAATGTCGTTTAATATTTTCAGTTCAGCATTCAATGCAGTGTTCCTACAACAGCTAATAGCAAAAGTTGTCAACCTAGGTGTTAATAACGACATGTGTAACTGGATCCTGGACTTTCTGACTGGAAGACCCCAAAGAGTATTTGTGGGCAAGAATTCCTCAAAGAGCATTGCTATTAACACAGGAGTACATCAGGGCTGTGTGCTAAGTCTGCTGCTGTTTACTGTAAAGCCAGATTTAACACCAACCACATCATTAACTTTGCGGATGACACCACAGTTGTAGGAGAAGAAAATGCTTACAGGGAAGAAGTGTGCTCTCTGACTGACTAGTGTGCCAGGTATAATCTTGACCTTAATATCAGCAAAACCAAGGAGATCATAATATACTTCAGGAGAGTACAACCAGCTCCCCCTCCTCTTATGATAAATGGGGAGGTAGTGGAAAAGGTAAAGAAAACAAAATTTCTCGGAGTCTATGTAGCTGAGGATCTTTCTTGGTCAACCAATACCACTCACATAGAAAAGAAATCCCATCAATGCCTGCACTTCCTGAGGAGACTGAGGAAATCAAGCCTACCTCCCTCTATCCTCTCCACCTTCTACAGGGGTACCATAGAAAGTATCCTAACATGCAACTTCACAGTGTGGTACTGGAGCTGTTCAGCTGCAGATCAAAAAGCCCTATAAAAGATAGTCAGAGATGCAGAGAAAATAACGTGATCAAACTTCCAGTGATAAAGGATCTATACACGACACATTGTTACAACAGAGTAACAAAAATTACAAGTGATACTACAGATCCTGTTTTTGGACTGTTCACATGCCTGTCGTCAGGCAGAAGGTACCACGTATTAGGCTGTGAAATGACCAGGTTGAAGAGCAGTTTTTTCCTTCAAGCGATTAGACTCTTGAACTCTGGTATTAATCTCAGGGATGCAAGACCCTGACAAGTCTTCTGATAATCAACTAATAGTGCAATAGCAACAAGACGTCACAACCAGCTTATCAGTCTACAAGAAAACTGAGTGCAATACAAACTGCTAGATATTCTCATAATATAGAGAACATGAGAATTACATTGTGTATTAAGTGCAGGTGCAATAAGGAACCAATCAGCTGGTATTGTGGTGTATAGAATAATTGCAGTAATAAGTAATAATATAAATGTGTAAGAGAAAGTAAATGTTAGGTCTGATACACATGTAATTTTATATATATATATATATATATATATATATATATATATATATATATATATATATATATATATAGGTCTACCTGATAACACCAACATGCCAAAACACCGACAACGAAATAACCAGCATGAAAAAAAAGACAAAAAAAAGAAAGTTCAAAAACACGAAACTTCACATGCCCGACAAACCAAAATCCCGACAATCAACAAAACAAATACCTTTCCCGAAAAACACACACACACAACACAAGCACACCAAAAACCTTACAAACCTACACTAAACTTTACATACACAACTATCTATGCACTAACCTTAACTCAAACCCTAACCCTAAGGTTCGTCACTATCGCACACTTAACTTACCCGCACCCTAACCCTAACTCACTTAAACTGCCCCTAACCCTTAACTCTGTCACTATCGCACAATTACCTTACCTGCACCCTTACCCTAACTCACTTAATCCACCCCTAACCCTCAAGTCCGTCACTATCACACACTTACCTTACCCGCACCCTAACTCACTTAACCTGCCACTAAACCTAACGTCCATCACTATCACACACTTACCTGACCCGCACCCTACCCTAACGTCCGTCACTATCACACACTTACCTTACCCACAACCTGACCCTAAAGTCCGTCCCTATCACACACTTACCTTAACATGTCAGTGTTCTCAGCGTCGGGATTCTCAGCTGTTGGTCTTCTCCGTTGTCGATCTTCCGGTGTCGGTGTTCTCGTCATCGGCGTTGTGCACTTTCAGTATTTTCAGGTAGACATATATATATATATATATATATATATATATATCTTCTAAGCATGAGTAATTGTATGTATGTATTTGTCTTCTCATTTCAAGCATGATGCACGTAATTTCATTTAGACTCACTTGTGATGTCTAAATGACAATAAAGTTTACTTTGACTTTGAC
The DNA here is from genome assembly GCF_019279795.1 of Protopterus annectens. Taxonomy (NCBI): domain Eukaryota; kingdom Metazoa; phylum Chordata; order Ceratodontiformes; family Protopteridae; genus Protopterus; species Protopterus annectens. Next base: position 430,689,655 of record NC_056735.1, read on the forward strand.
GAGTTGCATTAATACTGACCAAACAGTATCCAGGATTACTACCTCCAGCTCCTTTTGCCAGCTTACTTTATAATGTTGAGTCAGTTGTGCTCTTTGGGCAATTAAACAGCTACAGATTTTTGAAATAACACTTCTTATAGAGAGTTGTCCATCTCTCACCTCTCAATCCACCCCATTTTTGTTTTGTGAAATGTCGACATTAGCTCATATAACTTTGGTGCATACATCCCATGAACATGAACCTGAAACCTCTCCTGTAAGCTTTGTTTAGGTAATGCTCTTCCCATCTCAAATAAATGGTTCCAAAATTTGAATGCTTTATGTTTCTTCAAAAAGGTGATCAAATTGTTAGTGACTGGATTCTAAGAGCCAGACAACCACTCATTCTTTCATGTCAGGGTATTGGTTAGTATAAAGATTTGAAAGACATCCATGATTAAGTTACCCACCATTGAGTATCTTACCCCCACACCCTTGGTGGAAACCTTTCATAAACAATATCTTATAAAGACCTGTAGACCCATCTCCCCCAAACACACACACTTATCTTGTGTAATTTCCTTTCAGACTGCTTTCTTGTTGAGACAGAGGAAACACCATACCAGCTTTACATGTGCTACCAGGGAGTAAACCACAAAGTCTGAGCGAGAAACTCCTCCCATCTCTCCTGGCTGGGTAAGTAATTCCCAATTAATTCTACATTTCTGGTTCAACCATAAGAATGATATGACCATCCTCCTTAGAGTCGCTTGGTTCACTGTGGGGATTCTTATTGGGAAGGTCTACATATAGAACCAAGAGGAACACATACCACTTAATTATTCTTTGACAGAAAACCAGTTTAAGACCACTGCAAAGCTAAAAAAATAGCTTAGACTTTACAATGACCTCATCCAATGATAGTGTTAAAGAAGTACCCATATCTTTAGAGATGGTAACCCCAAAGTGCTAACAGTATTTGTACTAGGAAAAAAGAAAGGGGAATTTAGTTCACAACTTCAGGGAGGAAACATGGTTTATTATGAATGTTTCAATTTTACATTCATTACTTTTGTAATCTGATAGATTTCCCAAGGGTGCAAAGGTCTTTAAAAGCCATTTCCAGATCTCTCTCTCCCTCTGGGTTTGTCAAGTAGAACAACAGGTCATCTGCATATAGGGACAGAGAGAGCTGTCTGTTGTAAAATTTAAAGGCAGAAGCTATTATATCATGTCATTTGTGTACAAATGGTTCCAAGTAAAGTACACATAATAGGGGAGACAATGGGTATCCTTGACTATTGCCCATTTGTAGTCTGATCATTTGAGACAGCCCTTGCCCATCTCTAACCTTGATGGAAAAGCTATTGTAAAGTGATCCTAGTAGGGAAATTAATTTTGGGGGAACCCAATTTTTGTTAATATAGCAAACAGGAACTGCCAATCTACCCTGTCAAAAACTTTCTCTACATCCTTGTGTAACAGTAACAAATGTACCAGACCTGCTAACAATTTTACAATACTCTCAGACAGAAAGGATGCAAGAATTTATAATCATGATTCAAAACTGAGATTGGGTGGTATGAAATAACTAAACAGATGGTCTTTAGCTGGATGAGGAATTTTGTTATCATTTAATATGGCACTATTTAGTTTCAGGTACATCTTTATAAAGCTCCACCCCATTTATCAATTTCCAGTAAAAGGCCATTGCTACATTATGTCTTACCTTTCTTAATTTAAACAAGAGGCCAGTAAGCTCCTCTTCACAGAAAGACTGGCTAAAAGCTTCAGCCTGGGGAGAGCCAATCCTTGGAATCACAATCCTGGCATAGTATTGATTAGTGTCTGCGCTGTAATGATCATCCTTTGGCTCCACTGCATAAGGGGAGGAATAGGCCTGGGAAAACTCCCAGAGGATCCTGTCCAGATCTGTAAGGACCACCCCTGTATCCCAGTCCTGCATGCTGTAGAGTGTTCTTTCTGTGTTAAGGTGGTGATGTCACAGGGACAAATATCCCTGAATTAATGTAAGGAATTCCAAATTTTAAGGCGCACAAGCCACTTTGTGAGGTCATCTTTGTATTGTAGAAACCTGCCCAGTTCTCCACTAGCTTCATTCAAGAGTATATGTACTGCCTACTCCCCGCAAACTAACTTTATAGTATGCACCCTCTGGAAATAAAGGTGTAAGCCTTCCAGTTTCTTGTTTGCTGCTAACTTAAAAGGCCTATCTCTAACCCTAGTATGAGGCCAAATATAGTTTCAGGCATTCCCATTTCTGGGGTAGAAGGGGGTAGAAGCCTTTCTGTCAAAAAAAAAACTCTTTTGTCTCCCCTCTACATCTGCCCCATTTTATTTTTGACAGAGCATGACCATGTTAATAAAAACCTAGAATGACGGCAACAAACAAACATAACATGGCATCAAAATTTGACTATAATTATAAGGTTTACCTTCTGTAGGGATGCTACCTGTATACCAACATTGGAAAAAGTACAGAGAAAAGGGAGTTATTAGAGAAAGACAACGTCAGGGCCAAAATCTCATTGAAGCTGTGCGCATATGCCTGAGAGTCTATTATTTTATCAGTCCTAGAATATGTGTAATGTCTAGCTAAAAGGCATGTATATCCAGGAAGGGAAGGGAGTAATTTAGACATCTAAATATGTCTATCATGCCAGCTGATTCAATAACTCTACCTAAGCATCTGCCCAGTGCAGATATTTAAGTATGTTTCTCCTTGAGTGCGATTCATCTAGAGGCAACATAACATTCCCGTCCCTTGTCCAGATAATGAAGCCTCCCCCTGAGTAAAAACCCATTCTTGCTGAAAAGAAGCTAAGTCCCCAACCAAAGTCATATACAGTTGTACATATTAAGTCTTCAATCTGCCCTTAACTGCTATGGTGTCCATAAGTAAGAAATAAATATATTTTTAATTAAATTAGCTACTTCCCTTTGCTACCACATGGGTAGTATGTACAGCCCACTATTCTATATCATGCCATTACCAATTTACTGTGGTCATGCTGGTTTAAGTGAATGTCCTGCAAAAGAATTACATCAAGAGTGAGCTTCTAAAAATATGCAAAGAGTTTTTCTCTTTATGACATGATTCATCCCACTGATGTGTTCTAAGATAGAAGTTTAACCATAACTACAATGAATAGGGTATGCATACTTTGAATTATCCTTGAGTATGTGCTTACAACCCCTTGCTAAGGCACAGAAAAACTTCCCCCTTGACTACTCCCATCAGAGGTGCCAGAGATCCACACCTCACATTCCTAGTATAAGCTCCTATTCATGTAGTAACTACTATAATTTTAGTAAAGCAACCCTTACCTTGAAGATTAAAATTGACAGAACTTGAACATGTTATTAAGAAACCTAGCACCAATGTAAAATGACATCAGACACTTGATTATAGCAGTAAAGTGAGCATTACTGCCGATTCAAGGATGAGGAAAACCTCTCTATTTAGATGGAGATGAGCTGCCTTCACAATGTAATGGAGTGAGCAGCCATAAGAATTGAAACAAGAAATACAGTGACAAAAAACTGTAATGGTGCCAACTTCAGCCTACCCTGCTCCCTCCCCCAACACAATATTCTTACTGCAAGAAAATATTCGAGCTGGAGGTCTGAAATTAAGCTGGACCATTCCAGAAGTAGTGTGTGAAGCAGTTGCAGAATGTATGAGAAAAAGTAGGACCAAAGAAAGCTGCAGAATGGTACATTCCAACTTTCAAGTCTGATGGCCTATCATACAAAGTCATTTAGACCCATGCTGAGAGGTACAAGTGATGAGCTAACTTTGAATTAAGTTTGTGTCTCCTAGTTTCCTACTGAAGCATGGGAAGGAGAACTATAAAAATAAGACAATACATGGTTGATGACTTTAAGACCCGAGCATAGTGTTTGAAGAACTTGTGAAATCTTGTGTAATATATTTACAGCATTTGGTACTGTAATTCCTAGGCATCTTAGCCTTTCATACAAACACCTGTGTGGATAATCAAAATAACCCCAAACAGACCGGCTAAGCTAAATAAGTGGAAGCCTGGCCTGATGATATAAGAAACCTGTGGCCTGGGATGAATAGCAACCACAAACATATTTCTTGAGCTCCAGGAATCTCAGACCGGACCCAGGTCTCCCCCTGCAGATACTGTGCAGCTCTTTTCTTCCCTATAGGCCACCTTTTAAAGAAAGGGAATAACTCATGTAATAATATGCTGGCTGACTCATCACAGACTGCATAAGTGCACTGCAAGGAGTTAGCTTGAGAAGAGTCCATCTGCCAAGCAGCATTGATAGGCAGGGTCTATATTATTTCATCGGATGCTTAAAAAAGCGAATGATGAATAATCAACCCCATGTAAGCGAAAGCTTACAATCTCGAAACCTCAGAACAGCGATTTTTTTCTAAAGGAAAAAAATCGCTGTTCAAAAAAAAGAAAAAAATATGAAAGAATACATAAAGTGGGGGGCTTTACCCCTCACCCCCCACTTAAATATACCAACTCCGCGATCACACTACAGTGCCGAAAATGGCAAAGTAATGGAAGAGGTCAAGCAAATTCTTTCCCTTTGAAAGAATTCAATTAAAAGCCGCTTCGCTATTTTGCCTTTTCGTTGTTTTAAGTTCGACCAAGACACATTCGATAGAATGCATCTTTAGTCATCTAATAGGAACCCAGTAGGCAGAGTGATCCTCAGTTTGGTTTGTGCTTCCCCTGGAGATGCAGCTGGACCATTTCAGAAGTACTGATCTTTTGTTGTGGGGTATACACCATAAGCATGGTGGGATACAAGATTTATGATTTTCATCCTGTCTCCTGTATCTGCCAGATCACTGGTCTAAAAGCCATCCTCTGTTTCTGTGTATCCCTTAATAAAATCATGGTCAAAAACACCTTTGATCCTCCTGCATCCACCTTTTTATCTGGAACCAGAGCAAGTACAAGATCTTGTACTTTTAGTTAAATATAGTAAAACATATCAGCAAAGGTCTTGGCATATGACATTTCAATGCCTGTTGGAGAAAACGTCTGTGCTCCCTTTTAGTCTGTAGTAGATCTACCTGTAACTGACACCATTTCTTTAATTTGGCAGAAATTAAATAAATACAGTCCCAGTCCCATCCCTCCAAGCCTTCTGGTATCCCCATAATGTGGGTATTTTTTCTGGTGGACTCTGTACTTCTGGTCTACTAATCTGGATTATGCAGCATCCAGCCTTGCTTTGGTGTCCACCAACCTAGACTGAAGATCAATCACTACTCTATCCAGCTCCACCATGTGGTCCAAATATGGAGTCAAGGTGTCTCTTTTCTTCCATCTGGGACTCATTCATCTCAATATAGCTGGTTAATGTTGAGCTGATCTTTTGTTTTGTGAAACTTGAATCAAACCTGACATCTGTTGAGGAACCTTACTCTGTCTGCAGGACCTGGAAAAGATGTCTTTGGATTCAGGGAGAATTTCTGTCAAAATCTTTCTCTTGTCTTTCAGTTGTAGAGGCTTTTTTCTCTTTCTTCCTTCCCTGACACATAGGCAGCAATGGGTACTCAGGACACTAATATTGCCTGGTAGTTAGATACCTCAGAACAACCTCCATAACTGCAGTTGATGAAAGGGATTCAAGGAGCTGAAGTACTTGTGTGTTATTTTTTTCTTCATCTTAACTAGATATCCCTAAACGTACAATACTGATGATGCAAAAGGCAACCTACAAAACTTGAGAAGTAAGAGGCTGACAAAGGAAAGTCGACTAACACAAGACAACTAAACAAAAAGACATTTTGTTTGAGGGACAAGCTGTCCTGTGCCCCAATAATTTATATACTCTCATTCTGGAGGTATAGACCCTCAAGGAGAATGGCAAATCCTTTACTTAGTCTTGTGCAAACCTCGAGTATAGATTACTGGCCAGCATCCAGCACTTAGCCATTTCATTTCAGTGAAGTGATTGTTGACTTTCTCACTAATAACATTACAAATGGAACCCCTGTTAACATACCTCTCATTTGTTCCTGATTTTCAGGGATACCCTAATTTTCACTCAGAGATGTTATTCTTTTCTGGTGTTTTTTTTTAGAAAATGCGGTTGGATTTCACTTAATAAATATGGACAATACTTGTAGTTACAGACTTCTTTTAATTTGGAGATGCATGTTAATCCACATTCTATTATACTGTAAGCTTCTTAGATGAATAGTACTAATATTTTAAAAAGTGTCCCTGATCGTCCCTGATTATTTCTGGAACTGTTCCTGATTCTGGAGGTGAGAGGTTGAGAGCAATGTCTGATAATACTGTGACAGTTGTTGTCAACCATTAAGAAATACAGAAAGTAAAAGTCAGAAATGTGAAGAATTGCTTCAGCTATACACTGTTGTTAATATAACATAATGTAAGACATAAATGAGAAAGAAAGAAGTTAGACACTGAAATAAAATTAAAGACATCTGTTTGCAGTGCAGATAAATTCAGTATGTCAGCAGAGTAAAATATCGGTAAAAAGAGGAAGAGAGTAAAGTAATCACCCCCCTCCAAAAAGGAATTCTGCTCTACTCCCCTGAAAGTTCAGACAGGGTATTATTTGTCATACTACTGTCCAAAGGGGGAACCTGAGGAATTATGTTTTCATTGCTCTTTTTTTAGGAAACTCATCTTGTAACCCTGTGAAATAATTCCCTGTTTTTATCTAAATGCTATGTTGATTTGCAAAGGAGATGTGAAGACGATGTATAGAGAAGAGTTTATCATCCAGGTACGTGCATTTTAGTCTATGAATAGCAAGAAGCATCAGTTTAAAGCTCAGTCAATGAAACAGGTCCTTGGTAGGCATGAGTCCTCCTCTTGATCTCTTCAGTTTCCTAAGGTAAACTGAAGAGTAACAGCTGAGTTGCAAGTTACACCACTGTATTGTTAAAATGCATTGCCCATGAAATTATAAGAGGTGGGGATGGCAGATGGGAAGATTAGCTAGCAGTGTAGGTTGCATTTCAAAAGGCTGAAAATAAGCCTCCTTTCTGAGAATTCTGTTATCTCAGTAATCATTTTATGCATTAACTTTTGCATTTTTTTTTCAATTTATGAAGCATTTGGTCTTCTTTAAGAGCTTTTTTTTCTTTTGGCTGATGATACAAAAACCTCCTCCACCCATTTCTTCTTGATCAATCATCAGTTTCAAATTGTTAAGAAAAATCTACCTTTCTTCTGTACACCACTAAACCATCAAAGACCAGTGCAGAAAACCCATTTAATTTCTGAAAATGATTGGCTCATAGAAAAAATGGAATTTGCTAGTATTATAGAACATAGTTACAGTAAAGGGCATGGAGTATGCCTGCTGGGGTTCATGGTAAGTTTTCCCATTATAAGATGCCTTTTTCCATCATTTCATAATTCAACAGCCATAATTATAACTTGTCATTTCCAGGCCCTAATGATCAGCACACACACACAGAATTGTACTGCTTCTGCTTATTTCACATTCTCATGTACCACACAGTTATAATCCATAAACTAATAAACCACAGGTTTATACCACACTGGTTGTTAAAAAATATCAGGGTCTAATAATCTTCATTAGACTTGACTCCCTGGCTTATCCAGTAACCATATTTTAACTTGGTTCTTTGTAAAAAGTAAGTTAGGGTACAGTCATGACGAAGTGATGACATATAACTATCCATGCATGCCTGAATATGGCTTTTATGGCAGTAGCTATCAGCAAAATGTATTAAGGAAAGTCCTCAGCCTTGAATTAATAGCAGATGAGATGTGGAAACAAACTTTCTGTGATAATTTTTTGGCATTACCACTGACCCTGTGCTGGTATGTCTGTCAATAACATGGTTTTATGCATCTGTCTGCATAAACTATATTTATAAAAACTATAATATCCAGAAAAAGGTGAATATCCTTAAATATATCAGCTAATGGTAAGAATGTATATGATAGTAGGAAGTATGTTTTACTACAAAGGTGAGTGATGATCCCTGCAGTTTTTTTTTGGGAAGCAGATTGGTAAGAAATACTCAGAGAATTAAATGCATCTATATCTATATTTATATCTGTTGCTATATCTTTCTATCAATCTGTTCATGTGTATGTATGCGTGTGTGTGTGTGTGTGTGTGTGTGTGTGTGTGTGTGTGTGTGTGTGTGTATGTGTGTATGCGTGTGCATGTATGTGATGTGAAACACACAAAATATTTGAGTACGGTAGGAAATCCCAAATATCTACAACTTAGGTAATATGAAGGGTAGATAGGCAGATTATATGTGCCTGACATTCCTTATTTAGTTCTTTCAAAGTCTATGTTTCTACAGTTTGAAACCTTCACTTTTTGTTTTTATTTGCAAAAAGTAGACAAAAACAGTACAGTAAAATATTAAAATATTTTGAGGCTAAGAAACTCATAAATCACTTGTTCACTTGTCAGAGCAAAATGTGATTAATTTAGATTGGAATACACTGTTTTGGTGAGTTTCTACTTTATACTGTACATTTTGACTCTAGTAGAGTTGGTGTATATAATTTCAAGGGAATGCAGAGGGGCATGTCACCCCTTCCAAAAAAGTCAAATATTGAATTACTTTTCATATGTCGGTGATGCTCAGTATCTCAAAAATAATTTGTTAACTTGCCTTAGAGCAAAATATATGACTAATTTAAACTGATATGCACTGTTTTGGGGAATTTCTCTTCACAGTGTTTTGTGACTGTAGTAAAGTTGATATATAATTTCAGGGGACTGCAGAGCACCCACCCCAGAAAAAAAAACACTTGCACTAGGCAGCTCCTGAGGATTTGTGATTTAGTATGTGACACAAGAACGACAGGTTTTCACTCATATACAAGAAGGATACTAAACATTTTTCTTTCCAGAAAAATAAATAGTCATATGAACACCCCATAAAAAGAAAGGAATGGCCTTTTTATATTTCTGGTCAGTTTTGATGTTACATTTTTAAAACTTTTCAATATATTTCCATGGTTGGCGGATGATGCTAAACCCCAAAATCATAAAATCAGTCTCTGTGGATTATGAAAAGGATCGCAATGAATAAGCAGCACTCAAATATAGCTCTCCCTCCAACTCTCTGACCCTAAAGATGTTCTTGTTAGACAACTTGAGAGAAACACCCTGGATGAGTGCCTATTGTGAAGAAGAAAAATTAGACCTTCTCAAAAATGTAACATTGTTATTTTAAAGTTAACAATCTGAGGCACTATGAAGGAATTCTGACTATGCTAAGCTTCATTCAGGAGCTGGCAGTGGCCCTTTGTCATTCAGAAAAAAAATCAGTTACGTCCAGATCATGCATGAACATAAAATAAAGATAAAAATAGGCAGCAACTGTAAGGTCATTTCTGTTCCAAAATAATCCAATGGCATGTGAAATTAATAAAAAACAGCTGCAAAAAATGGGAGAGAATAACAAAAAGTACCACAGCACCAACATTTGCATACATTTGCCAAATAATAGCAAGCTAAAGCCCAACAGTTCCTCAAATACAATCATTTTCGCTTCACTGATGCTCCTCAATTAGTTGTCTGATAATGAAATAATTGGTTGTTAATGATGGGTCCAAGGGCTCTTATGGGATGTTTTTATATGTCTACATTATACATAATTGTGCACATCCAGTCAGTGAACCATATCAGGCTTCCTACCAAACTGTCATATATCTATGATGACTTTGTTTGGCATGCAGCACCTCACCAAAATCCAAGGTGTCATGGACTGAGACCTTATCACTTCTAAATTCATAGAAAGGATGGGACATCTTTATGATTAAAATGATCTCTGTCTGCAATTGGATCAAAAAATTATGGCAGGTCTACCAATTTTATTTTGGAGATATGTATCTTCTGAATTAAAAAGCAGTGTGGGTTCTAACAGACAGTATTTATAAGTAATGTGCATATAACAGACTGATGAAGCATCTAAAAATATCATTCATCATTTGTTGGTCAGTGAATGAAACTTTATCCTGGGTAAAATGGATAATGGTTGTTCTGGATCTTCTTTATTTATCTTGGTGGACTAAAAGCTTAGGTCGATCTGTGTGCTTTAGATGTATCTGTGATGTAGTGCAAGCAAGGATGACAAACTCTTTTTTTAATTTACAATATTTAACTAAAGCATTTTTTATGTTTAAAATGTGCAGCACAGCAACCTTTAATGCTTTACATAACTGGTTCTTCGTGTCTTAGATGAGTGTATCTTTATTCCCTAGTACACTGTCTTAGTGGTATTGCATATTGTACAAATATTTAAGTTGAATGACATCTGCCAGATATCCATAGACATGGATTATGCCAGGTGCTGGTGATGTATTTATTCTCTGTTTGATAGCATTCTAACACAAAGTTATAACATTAACAATTAAAGAAGCAGTCCTCCAACACATGGTGAATTCTGGCTTGTCAGTTACAGAATAGAATGCCAAAATAGAGGTCTGAAAATGTCCAAGAAAGAATGCTTATGTGTATGCTTTATAGTAAGTTAGTGAATACTAGTAAATAGTCTGGTTACTAGTGTCAGAGCTGCATAAGGTTGGGAAAGTGCTGCTTAGGTCCAAGACACTTGTGACCCACCCTGCATCTAGGATTTGGTCACAAACCAGGTAACAAATTATCTTTTGTGCTCTGTTGCTACTATCTTCATGTGGTGTGATTTGGATCATGTTAGAGTCCAAAGTAGCACTGAAACCTTCATCTGCTATGGTATAAGATAGATTTGGGCAAAGTTGCTGGAAATGGAAAAGTGGCAGAGAAGGTAGAAGGTGAATCCTTATTTGGCAAGTTAATGCCTGCCATTATTCACCAGACATCTTTCATCATGCTCATACCTGTGATCATCCTGTTTCCAGCCAAGCTGTCAATAAATGAAAACATAGCTCATTGATTACTTTGTGGAACAAAACTTTTTTTTAAGATAAACCTACACAGATGGATTCGTAAACTTCAGAAATGTATCTTAACCAGCTTAATATCTTGTAAAAATATTAGCTGAATTTTAACATCCTGAATAAACATGTAAGTGGCATGTATATTGAGATGTAAAATCAGACCAATGACATGCAGTGTAATACAAGTAGTGGACATTAATATGGACTGATTCAGACAGAACACGTCACAAATCAAAAGTAAACAACATCAACATATAAACCTTTTTTGGTCTTCCTCATTTGATCTCAGAAACCTCTCACACAGACAAGACATTAGATAAAGAATGCTTACTGGCTTGGCTCAAAACAAATAATCCAACCAGTACAGCTAAAGTAGTAATATAACCTAATTAAATAATTGATCATAAACCACCTTATTCTGATTGGAACACAGCAATAATTCACATATAACTATGTGGAATAAAAAGTCTTTCAGCTTTTCCCAGTTAGGGGTTGCCACAGCGGATCACTGGTCCACTTATGACTGGCAGTGAATTTTTATGGTGTCAAGCTGCCAGCCCGGTGTCCAACCTTCAGAGAAAGCTCATACATACTCACCTACTTGCATGTCTTTTTTAAAGTTCAGTCGATTGCAGGGAGGACATGCAGACTCTGCACAGAAGGTGCTCCAACCAAGAATCGAACTGGAGAACCTCTTGCTGTGAGGTGACATTGCTAATCACTGCACCACCGCGGCCGGTAAAAATTATTCACTATACTGTTAGCACAATAAAATTGTGATCACATCAAACAACTACCATTAGATTAAGCTGGAACCTATTTTAATTTTAGTTTTTTTAGGTATTTTTTTAAATTTTATTACTCCATTACTTAGGGGAAAAATGAAACATAGATGAGGGTCATGGTTAATCCTATGTCTCTGTACCGCAATTGTTATCCTATGTGACTTTTATTCTTTGTATTCATTTATGGCATTGTATAATTTTTGTGTGGAGCTTTTCTGACTGGTGCTCAGAATTTCCCAGTCAGCTTTGCTAGTCAGCAAATGGAAACAGAAAGATATAGAGAAAGATGGATAGAGAGTTAGACAGATATTAGAAAGGTAGACAGATAGATAGATAGATAGATAGATAGATAGATAGATAGATAGATAGACAGATAGATAAATAAGCAAACAGTTACTATAAAGCATGCCATACCTCTCTTGGATGTATTTTTGAAATTGTAGAAATATGATCTGACAATCTACCAAATTAATATTTACAAATATTGGCTAATGCAATGTGTCTTACAGCTTTATTAAGCATATGATCTACAAAAATGATGTGGCTATCAGTGTCATGGATGCAATCAGTTATAACTCATCTCCACAAAGGTGTTACCTCCAACTGGACATTCTAACTGCAGACCTATAGCTATTTTATTAGTTTTGTCTAAAATCATAAAAAGTGCATTCAAGAACAGATCATTTAGTGAAATATATTCAGTAAACAAACTACACATTTGATGTAGAATGCCAGTGGAAAAGCAATTCAAAATAAAATACAAAACAGTGTGCAACTTTCTTGCTTATGCTAGCTGAAGAAGTAATATGAAGATCACACTGTGTAGCAGAATATTAGCTGGTCAGCCACTGACACTGTCTAAAGGAGGGACACACAATCTATCTGTTACGTGCCTTTAAATTCCATACTTTATACCTTCCAGCAGACCACTGTTTCCTTTTGTAATATTCAAAGTACACAGAAGCACGCTGAAACTTGTCTTTCATTTCTTTATTCCTCCAATCCTCAACCCCCTTAACATTCTGTCAAGAATATTGGGTGCTCAGGACATATTCAAAGTGAATGGCACCCACTGCTACTCAGAGCACCATTCATTTCACTCAGCAATGGACTGAGGACCTATCGACAGGTCTTAGAAAAAAATTACACTAAAAGAAAACACAAAGTCACTGAAACACAGATATGATATAATACCTTTTATCAGACTAGCATAGGTTTTGCATTTACTCAAGACGGATCCCTTCATTGAGAGTTATTAAGGTACTGATGTTCAGTGCAGTAGTTACGCATTCACTTGTGCCTAGAAAGGGAAGAGCATCATTTCTTTCTTATTGCCTAAAAAAGAAACTTGAAAAATGCCAGTGTGGAAAGAATGTCTACAATCCTTAGTATGACAACTACACCTCAGAGAGAAACACAGAGTTCATGCTCATGTGTGTGCATGTGTGCGTGTGTGCGCGCGCGTGCGCACACGTGTGTGTGTGTGTGTGTGTGTGTGTGTGTGTGTGTGTGTGTGTGTGTGTGTGTGTGTGTGTGTGTGTGTGTGCCAGAGACAGAGACTATGAATAAGGACCCAGGAAGTTTAGAAACTCAGGTTATGGCCTGGCTTAAAAATAAAAAGTTCTCCATGCATATTACACTGTGGTCAGTGTTCATTCAGCTGAGAAGATAAGTTAATTATTTAATTAACACTTAATGAGGAAACAAATCACACTACAAGAGAAGTGACATTAGTTAAGTCTAAAAAAGGAGAACAAGATGCTATATTTTGTAATATGTCAGTCTGTCTCAACAAACAATCTTTGTGAGGCAGAGAGAGAGAGAGAGAGATGTTTTGATTAACACAAAAAGTGAATTTGTAATAATTTCCAGTTCCTAGTGAAGAGCTGTATTACTGAAATGTCAAGGATTACTAAGAGGACAAGATATTAGGTTAGAATGTATCAATGTAGTGCAAAGTTAATACACTATACAGGCTTGTGTAAACGTAAGAAAGAATGACAATAAGAGTGAAAAAAAGCAATGACACGTAAGTCTAAGGATCTGAAAATGCCAATGGAGATGATCAGTACAGAACAAGATTTTGATATGCTGTCCGAATTTTAATGTTTATGGCTATTAGTGTTTTGACTAAAATGTTACCTTATTTGAAAATATTGACTCTCTTTACAGCCATAAAACAAGGTGCCAAAACAAAAACCTATCTAATCTTTCTGATACTATTAACTTTCTGAGATAATCAGCTGTTTGGATTCTCGATAAATTTATCACACAGTTGTGAATTACCAAAATAAGAAACATCTACTACTCTATGGCGCACTTTAATTGTGTCCATGTTCATTGCTTACAGGGAAAAGTGCTATATTATGTCATAAAAACAATATTCAGATTCAAACTACATGTCAGCTTGTACAACTGAATTACCTTAATGTACATAATTCTTTATTTTCCAAAGATGTACAGAAATGTCTTCGTAGAGCCATAACTGTTATATCTGACATGGCATAGCCATAGACAGGTGTCAGAGTATGCATTATCTGTCAGTTCTACAGCTAAAATAACTTCTGTAATATGTTTGTTTCTCATATGGAGAGTGCCTCTGAACACAGCAGCCAATCTTTATGGGCATCAGTAAAATAGGTTTTGGTTTTCTTCTAACTACAATTTAATGGATAGAAAAAAAAAATGCCACAGTGATAAATTGTAGCTTATCAGTCAGTCAGAGCATCATAGCATGATATATCATACTTTTATTTTATTTGCTTATGACATCTTGTTGAAATCAATACCGACCTTTACCCTTCACGAGAATCCAATTACAGTCTTAGTATATTTTATCAAAAATGTTGATATGCAACCATAATATTTGATTTACACATGGTCCATATGACAAGAAAGCTAATGAGTTGTATTAAAAACATATCAATTCATGTGAATAAGTTTACTACAGACTTTCTAAGAGAGACATGGATGGTTTACTATCAAAAGCACAAAAATCACTTATGCGAATGGTGATTTCCGTGACAAATAACGTCAACTCATACATATTAATTAGGTTGTATGGTCGACGCAACAAAGTTGACAAATTCTGTCAACCATTGTTTCTAAATCCCCTATTCACAGCAATGCTGTGAATCCCTGCCCTGTGTACGTCCTTCTAAACGGACATACACACGAACGTTGATATTCCGACTGTTGCTCCTACCATGATCGAGGAGGTGGCTATCAGACATGTCAACATCGACTTTTTGACTGTAAACTAACATGGATATCTCTGAATGAGAGGACTTATAGAAAAAATATAAGGGACATATTAGCTTCTCTTTGTCACATTGACTTTGGCTCTCCAAATTGTTTAATAATCAGAGTTGGAGGCATGTAACTGGCAATAAGATAAATAATAAGGACTTGAAAAAATGGAAGAGTTTAGAAGGTATCAGTGAAGGGGGATTACCTACAGGTAGTGTTGTGGCTAACGTAGTCAGTGCCAGGCTTAGTACTCTGAGAAATTCATGTCAGATTTAACTGATGGTATTGATAGTAAGATCAGCTTACTCACAGATGGCTCTACAACATGTAGGGCAACATTAGATGGTAGAAGTCTGTACAGATATTTTTGTAATCTGCATAAGTCTACTGACAAGTGTCAGCTGAAGTTCAGTGTTGCACAATGCAAGAAATTAACCTTTGGTGCAAGAACCCAGAAATGTGTAACACTGGAAGTGAAGGAAAAACAATCAACAAATGATTGAGAGAAAAAACTTGTGAGTTCTTTACACTGCATAAGTGAGCCATCAAGCTCAATCCTGCCAGGTCGTGTTGAAAACATATAAGACAGAAGCAGTGATAGCAGTTCTGCGAACAGGCCTCTAATGTATATATGTCTGTCTGTCTGCATAGTTATCTATCTGCCATTTATCTCTCTATATATATAGATACATCATGAATGGTAGAAAACAGTGAACCTCAAATGGCAGAACACAAAAGAGGAAATGCTCCAAAAAACTGAATACTAGTAAGAGTGAATCATAAAACATTTAATATTCCTATACCACTAAAAAAAAAAAAAAACTTTATCAGTATAGTTTAGCTACAAAACCCAGATAAAACATCATCTAAATAGCGTATCTGTTAGGAAAAGGCATTTTTAGTATTACATTTACTAAATTACAACTTACTCATGTGTGCTAGTTGTAACCCTAAAGCTACCACACTGCCACTTACCCCGGCACTACACATTACATGGTATTTCCTTATTATACTGGCCTTCACAAAATTGAAAACAGCCTTGTCGAAATCACTAGGGTGATACAGTTCGAGGATTATGCATGTTATGTATATTATGTATATTGCATTATGCATTTATTTACAACAAATTAGGGTAATACATAAAATAAAATGATAACAAGAAATCTACTGTTGTGGCAGAATCCTGCCTGCAATGTTCTTACGCTGGATAAACAGACTTTCTTCTGTCTCTGAAGATTTATCTTGCCCACATATTCATCCTGTACATTATTTCATTAAGTACTCCAAACACACTTCCCTCATATAATTATGCCAGTCTATAGTTGTATTTTCGTAGATATTTACCTGCCTCTCACACCATGTAATGGAAGTGAGTTCTTCTGCCCAACAACAAATGAAGTGCAATGCTGTTACAAATGGTATTCTGGAACCATAGAACCAGTAACTAACATGGATGCCGTGTTTAGTCTTCATGTAACTATATCACCACTGCTGCTATAATAAGGAAGTACACATTACATTATTAAAAACCCTTTCTCTAACAATACCACTATGCTAGACAAAAGGACACAGAACACACGTACGACAAAGCATGGACAAAACTGACTCTATGTTTTACTTAACTCTTACACCAACCCTAACTTATGATCACTAGCACAACTGCATCATCTTCTATAACACAGTCTTGCACATCTTCAAACTACAATATTTTCATTTAAACATTATTTTTTCTGCACACTCTTAATAACGTGCACTATATAAAACTAAAGCTAAATTCAGTCATATGTGAGTCACATAAATAATCATTCGATCATTTGTTCAGTCTCTTTTTTTTTTTGCACCCACAAAAAACTTTTCAGTGAAATGAGTATTCAGTCTTTTAGAGTTAGGTTAGCATTAGCATTCAGGCTGGAGTTAGGATTATGGTTAGGGCTAGGGTTAAGGTTAGTGAAAGGCTACCACCCCATGCAGTATCTTATTTATATTTACTGTCTCTAAACCTAACCCTAACCCAAACACTAAACAAGACACATTTCCCATTTATGCTATTCCTATCCCAAGCACTAATACTAAACAAGGCCAACTGGCAGTCAGTGAAGAGGATTAAGCTGATGAGCTATTAACAAGCTAATTACTATGGTACATGGTTTGATTCCCTCAGCCTTTATTTGCTTACTGTATGACTTTGAGTAACGTACTTAACCAGGCAGTGCTTTGGTGTGATTGGGAAATTCAGCTAGGTTTATAAATGGTCACCTGGAATATTTGCCTAGTAGATTCTATGACCTTAACACTTTGTCTCAAACCTATACCCATACCTTTCAAATGTCCAGAATTTCACAAAATGTATACATTTTGTGCCTCATATTTTAGGTCTATTCCTCAAAATGTCTGTGTTTTTTGGAAATGTTAAGAATTGAAGTCACTAAATAATTGCTCACATTTGAGTTAGAAACTTCATATCTTTCAGAATATATCCTAATGCAAAAAACTCTATTCTAGTAGCTTTGCTTAATTTATAAAAACAGCATTTCAAATCTGTCCCTAATTTTCAGTTGTTCCCCCCATTGTTTCTGGCTTCACTTAGAATTGTTAAGCTAAGAGGTTGAGAGGCATGCCAATACCTAACCCTAATACTAATCATAATCCTAACACTAAAATACCAGAAGATACACATACACACTTCCTTGTGTGTATATATACACACACACACACACACACACACACACACATGCACAAACATGCAGATTCATGCTTGGAATACCAAAAAATTCAGTATCTCCATCTGTTTCGACATTATGACACATTCACAGTTCTGCCTTATTTGTTTACTAGCAAAGCTCAACTTGATAAAATGCCTTTTCAGAGGAGGCCAGGGGATCAAAACTCCACAGGAGTGCATAAAGATTGAAAAAAAAATATATAAAATTTATATGAGTAAATTTGTTTGTACTGTTACGTCTGGTTATTACTCTTGATCCAAACAGTCGCCATCTCTCTCTTTAAGAAGGAGAAGCTGTGATGGTAGCTATGTTTTCAGAATGCTACCACTTTGTGTGGAATAAAACAGCTGTGTCATAACCTTAGACTGCTGAGTCTAGCATCATTGCTGAAGAGCACATATTAGGGTCTGGTAACATGATAGTGCAAAATAGTTCATTGGGGTCTGTTTCACTTAAAATCAGTATTTTAAATTTAAAACCAACATTCAGTGACAGAAACCATGACAAACAGCTATGAAATTCTACAGAGTTCAGAGGAAGTTGCCTTTTACTTAAAAATTAACATTTTGTCTTAAATAAGACTGGTTCAGACAAGAGGTGGCCACGGTGGTGCAGAGGTTAGGGTTTGGTTAGAGTTGCCACCTCACAGCAAGAGGTTCTCCATTTCAATTCTCGTCTGGGGTGCCTTCTGTGCGGAGTCTGCATGTCCTCTCTGTGGTCGCATGGGTTTCCTCCCACATCCCAAAGACATGCTGTAGGTGGATTGGACACTCTAAATTGGTCCAAGGTGTGAGTGCGTGCATGTGTGTGCCTTCTGTGGAAGGTTGGGCGCTGGGCTGGCAACTCGACACTGTAAAACTCCACTGTGAATCATGAGCGGACAGGTGATTCGCTGTGGCAACCCCTAACCGAGAAAAGTAGAAGACTGATGTTCAGACAAAAATAAATAAGAACTATAATCAAAATGGGAGAATTTAACCCTGCAGAACTGCATAACATTTCAAAGCCATTCGCCTGTCCATCTTATAGACAGAGGTTCATGTGCCACCAAAGAGCATAAAAGCTTGACAAGGGATGTGAAAAAATACATGTAAAGACTTCACTTTGTTCCATGAGCAAATTAATGGAAGTAATTTACAGTTCATTTTCATTTTTTGAGGGCAAAAGTGTTACATATGAATCAGTAGTTAGGAAGGTCAATGAGCATTTTTATGTCAGAAAGAAATGTTCATGAAAAAGTATATTTTCACATGCTTGTAAATAAAGGAGAGTCTATAGAAGCATTTGTTAGATGTTTATGTAAACTGTCTGAATACTGTGAACTTAGACAAAAGATGAACAAATCAAAGACAGAACAGTAATCAGCCTAGTGCATACTGAAGTGTCTTAATTGTAATAGCTGCAAATAAATTTAAGTTTGGAAAAGGCTATTCAGATTGCTAGGGATGCTGAATTAATAAAAAGACAAAATGCAAATCTAAGTACAGCAAATGATATGTGTGAGAGAAAACGCAATGAAAATTGCAAATTTAGTAAAAAAAATGATTATGGTCAAAGTAAACATGTACATGAGAAGCAAAGTGAAGGCAAGTTTGGCACATGCATGAGATACAAGTCTTCACATACTGGATAGAGCTGAGTGCTGCATAAGGCAAAAGCCACAGTCAAAATCAAACAATTATTATACAGATTGGAAGGGTTTGTTTCAAAAGGCTGACATTTGGCAAATGCTCAGCACCAGAAATATTTCAGTATGAAGAGAGCAACCTTTTTGATATGGCATGATGTTATTGCTGTTCTCCCAGATTATGTGCTGTTGGTAAGTGCTGATAATAATAGGACTGAAGATTCAAGGCAGTGCTTCAAACCATTAAAAACTCAGTACTGAAGCTAGAGATCAATGCAGTTCTGGTAATTCATAAATCAAACATGTTGACCTCATAAGTGTTCGTGGAATTAGAGCAAATCCAATAAAAGTCAAAACCATAGCAGACATAAAAGGTCAAACCTATGTAAATGAGGTATGTCATGCTCTAGGCATAATAAAATTCCTGGGCAAGTTTGTACCAGATCTGTCCACAGAGCTACACCCACCCCTCATCATTTGGTAATGCTCACACGGAAGCCTT
Organism: Protopterus annectens; assembly: GCF_019279795.1. Lineage (NCBI taxonomy): Eukaryota > Metazoa > Chordata > Ceratodontiformes > Protopteridae > Protopterus > Protopterus annectens. Next base: position 430,709,457 of record NC_056735.1, read on the forward strand.
CAGCAAAGAAAAACAAATGCTGACTTCTGCTGCAGTGCATGCATACTGCGATGACATAAAACAACATTTATCAGTATAACTCGAGAATTTGTTGTGGTCTAGGTACTGCTTTACACCATGTAGATGAATAAGTCATAAAACCTAGTGCCTGTCACTCCAAATTGCTGACTGATGCAGAACAAAGATATTCACAATTATAAAAAAAATGTCTGGTAAGTGTGTGAGCAAGTGAAACATTTTCATCTTACCTAGTGACCTAGAGAACATCCAGCTCCAGACTGACTGTATGCCATGTTTTCCAGTGATTACTTTCTATGGTTTGGACAAAGCACTGCCAAAATGCCAGAAGAGATGCTTCAATGCTTGAGTGATCCATCTACCTGAAAAGCAAGTGATTGTAGCAACATGTTGTCAAGCAACTCAATACATGACCAAACATTATTAGTTAATAAGGAAGCTATTGCTGGTTATGTGCATTATGGGAAACAAACCAGTGACTATTAGAAAAGTCTTCACAGACAACACATTACCAAACATGACAAGTAGCATATGGTCCTTAAATATGTTAGAGATGGATGGCCTAACTATTAGACACAGGTAAAACGAGTGACATACAAATGCTATACTGTCAGAGCTCAGATATCTGAACAAAATTGTTTACTTCTGTACCAAGACATAATTAATTTACTTTCATCTCAACATCTCAAAGGGCTTAAAAAGACATAAAGTACATTAATGTCTTAGTACGTGTCATATAAGTGCCAAAGTGTTGATATGATGACCCAGAATTAACATGGAAATTACAAGACTTTCCAATGTGCCAACAGGAGGTGCAGTTTCAATATTTATCAAAGACATACATACCTCCAGGCTGGTCAAATGATATGACACACAGGAGACACTCCAAGAGCAGTTAACTGTTGACAAAACACCTATTCAAATCATAGCTAGCTACAGACCCCCAACCATGACTCAAGATGCCCACTACACCTATTTGGACTTACTTGAATCCATCAAGATTCAACCCTCTACCCTGATCCTGGGTGACTTTAACTACTCAGCCATAGAGTGGAAGACCAATTCTAGCCCAGGCATGAATGCCCAGAGATTCCTTGACATCGCCAATGCCAATGCTTTGGATAAGCTGGTTGACACCTCTACGAGAGGTGAAAGTATCCTGTACCTGGTACTGACCAACATGAGTAGCCACTGTAGCACTCCTACAGTGTCATCCTCCTTGGTAAGATTTGACCATAAAGCAATCACCTTCAAAGTCACCATCTCCCCTAACCCACCCCACCCCCTGTCAGAGTCAAACAAAAAAACTTTTCCAAAGCTGACTACAATCTCCTGAGAGCAGGTATAAGCAACTTCTTAGCCACAGTCCCTTCAGTAGGAAGTAGCACTAATGTCCAAGCATACACCAAAAAATTATATGAGCACCTACATAACTGTATGGACTTAGCAATACCTAGCAGGACCAAATCATCTTCCTCAAGGAAAACTAAACCTGTCTGTCAGCAGCAATAAACAAACTCTATAATAAAAGGAAACAGTTGCTGTCCAGGACCAAGAAGAAGCAGGTGCCAAGTTGGAAGCAATCTCTCCGTTGTCTGAACAAGCAAATAAGGTCACTGGTGAAATTCTCTAATGTTAATTTTGAGTCCAAATTGGCCACATCCACTAAGGACAATCACAAGGCCTTCTTCATATACTTCCACAGTCTGAAAGGTAACACCCATAGCTGATCTGAACTGGTGGTCAATAACACCACATAAACAAACACCGTATTTATAGCCAACCTACTGGCAGACAGGTTCAGTGAAAACATCACTCCCTATCCCCTCCATCAGTAAACCAGGATATCACCAGCACCTGCCCCCTCCCCTCATCCCTATGGAGCACATGTTTAATGCCCTCTCAAAGACAAAAAATATAGTCTCCATGGGACCCAACAACATCCCTGGCTGTATGAACTCAGTCATGAGCTGTCAGTTCCATTAGGCACCTTATTCAACCATAGTCTGAGCACTAGCTTCATCCCAGCTGAATGGAGGACAGCCACTGTAATTCCTCTACACAAAGGTGGAACATCCACTGACCCAGGCAATTATAGGCCCATCAGGCTAACTAGCCTGATCTGCAAGGCCATGGAATGCGTTATCATGGACCTTATAAACAAGGACATTGGCAACCTCCAAATGCTTGACCCTACACAGTTTGGTTTTGTCAAAGGGAGATCTTGCCTGATAAACTTGGTTGATTTCTTCAAAACAGTCACTAAAGCCATGGATGAGGGGAAGATGGTGCACACTGCCTACCTTGACCTAGCCAAAGCCTTTGACACTATTCCCCACTCATGAATAATAGATAAACTCTCCCAGCTAGGCATCAACCTGTATGTTACCAGATGGCTAGCTAAGTGGCTCACTGATAGAACCCACTCAGTCAAAATAGGGGAAGCCTCCTCTAGTAGTAGACCATAAAGAGTGATGTAGCTCAAGCATCAGTCTTCGGGCCTCCACTGTTTGGGATATACTTTTCTGAGGTGCAACTCAAAACCAGTGGCCTGTGGTTGACCAAGGTTGCAGATGACTTCAAGCTGGGTGCTGTCTTAAACTCCTCTAGTGATGTGAACATCCTCCAAGAGGGCCTTACCCAAACAAATGACTGGTGCCAGAAACATGGCTTCAAACTGAATGCCAATAAATGCATCATTATCCCCTTTGGGGAAAATGCAGTCCCCACTAATTATCACATTAATAACAATGTGCTAAGCACACATTCAGTTGTGAGGGACTTGGGCACCCAGGTTGATAGCAACCTGACTTTTGACCACCATGTTGCTTCTGTTGTATGGATGGCTTTCTACATGGTCCACTTCATAAGTAAGAGTATTTCATTCAGCAAAAAGTAGGTCATAACATCCCTGTACTCCTCCCTTATCAGACCAGTTATTAAGTACAATGCCCCCTTCAGCATGTACCCTGCCAAGCATATGCAGCAGCTGGAGAGATCACAGAGGTTCCTGACCAGGAAAATCCAGGGTCTCAAACATCTGTCCTATACTGTTAGGCTAAAAGCCCTGTCCCTCTACTCATATAGACTGCTCAGATGTAACTTGTATCTGACACACAAGGCCATCTCAGACCCAGCCTTGATGGAGTTGCTGCATAATCGCAAGTCAAACTCCACTTGTGCAACCCACATGCAAGGCCTCAACCTGGTCTGTGACATTAATAGAACTTGTTGGTGGGATAGATTTCTGTCCCAAAGATTCCCCCCATCTATGGAATGGACTCCCTCTCCATGTGAAGCATAGTACCTCTCTAACCCTCTTTAAAAGAACCTGGACAACTGGATGCAAAACAAAAAATACACCCCTAGGATCCAACCTGTGTCCCTGCTGGACAGGGGAAACAGGTGCTGACCTTGTGGGAACATTGGCAAAATTCTTGGGTAGGCTTATAAAGGCCTCTGGGGCAATAGCCTAGTATCATCCTATGAACCTATGAACCTATGAACTTTGCAGAACACTTAAACGGTTCCAGGGGAGAGAACCCTTGCTACTATCTCTATTGCCACAAGGTCTATGTAAGAGAATAGCTGTAGATTTATGTGAGTTTAAAAAAAGTGCTACCTTCTAGTACTGGACTTTTACCTGCAACATATACAGATTCTACACATACTAGCAATGACTAACCTATAAGTCATTGCCAGATTCAAGACACTGTTTATCAGATAAGGAACACCAATTGAATTAATTACAGATAATGGAATGCATTTTGTGTAATAGAGTTTCAGCAATTTGCTGAAGATTCTGGTCTCATTTAAGTCCTTATTACCCATAATCCAATGGAGTTGCTGAAAGAGCTGTCCAAACAGTCAAACAAATCTTCATTAGCTTAAGTCCTACAAAGCACAAATTTCTTCCTGTGCCAATCTACACACTGCTACTAGCATAAGCTCCACATATCTGATGCTTGTTAAATAACTCAGGACTACTAAAATAATGTTGTAAACAAACCTGAGACAAAAAAAAAATTCCTTTTAAATCTTTCAGGAAAAAAAAAAGAAAAAGGAGAAAGGTACTTAAAAACACAAAATGCATTAGGAAATTAAAGGGTAATATTCCACCCAACTCTACCTTTCCCTTGTCTGCCCCAACCCGTGTCCCTTGTTATGAAGGAGGAGAGAAAATGAGAAACTATTGGCATTGCAGTATTAAAATAAATAGACGAACCATGATCCTGTTTGGTACAAGAGGACACTAGTGCCATTGTGCAATGTAGTCAAAGGCATATCCAGTTTTTGAGGAGTCTAAACCAATAAGCTGGCTCAGAACATAGCCATACCCAGGATTTTGAATCAAGGATGATGAGTTAACTGAAGTGTGCCAATTCTGTCAAGTATACTACTATAGCCAGTGATCTGAGATAAAGGTGATGGTTCTGAATGCAAGATGAGTGATGAGGTTGTCCAGAGTGTCCTTGAAATCTGATGCAACTTTACCAAATGTTACTTAACTGGTCTAACTAAAGATACTAAAAAGACTCTAGAAATGGCAACACTTTGTCTAACCTTCTTTCTTTCACAAGTTATTTTCCAGTGCATGCGACCAGCCATGGTTGTGAGACTTTTTTGCTCAAGCAATATAGATAGTGCAGCTGTGTTCAAGGGCAGATAAGTGACTGATTTTTCTTACCTTAATATCAAAAAATGGTAGAATAAAATGTTTTTTTTATATAGCAATTACATGTCTACCTCCAAAAGATATTTTCTGAAAAGTATTAGCTAAAATCTGTACAGAGTCTTGTACAAGGCATTTTTACTGCATTTAATAATGTTAATTTTATGTATCATACATTACACATTATAAAGGGTTAGACAAGATAAACTCACTTTAGCTATCAGATCTGAGAAACTCTCTTTCTGGTGTCCTCCCTGCGGGGAGGAATAAAGATGCCTCGTTGACGTTTCTAGACGTTTATTCAGTAAAGTGGGTATATGGATGAGTGTTCTTGTTCTAAGTTGTAATATAAGTCATACAAAGAGTTTCTCCTCTCTTTCTTTCACTCCTTATGCTCCTTATGTAGGGAGAGGGACATAATGATTGCACTTCTGTGTACAGCTTTCAAAATTATATATCAGTAAATGTGCTTGTCCCTTTTAGAATAACCAATATCCATGACACATGTAGCTGTCAGCTCTCTCCTAGAGAAGAAGCTGAGATGGTACCTGTGTTTTCAGTATGCTGCCATTTGTGGAATTAAAGGTGCCTCATAACCCTGAAATCTTGAGTCTACTATCACTACTAACAACAGTGTCCAAGGTCTGCCATTATATGCTGATGACATGTCAGTGCTTAAATGGGTCCAATGAGTAATCTCTTCAAGAAAAAGAATGGCAGTCTCTTTTTTTTCCTTTGCTGTTTTCAGCTAAACATCAGCTCCCACCAGTTTCTCTCCTCATTCAGTAGGTCTACTGGACACTCTTTGCATACCCTGTGCGTGTGCCGATGCAGCATTCTTAAGACACGGATATGCAGAAGGGAACATTGCCAAATTGTCCCTCACCTCTGCAAGGAACTGATATAAACAGTATGTCCTTCCTAGACTCTATAGAACTGTGGCGGATCTTTCCTTTGTTTCTGACAGAGAAATCAACCACACTAGTGTGCACATGGATATGCTTCTCACTCTCCCACTCCCTAGGATGGGCACACTCATCTTGTCCGCAGACACCTGAGCTAGTACTTGAGCCCTGGTCACCTGGGCCTTTGCAGGAGCTTTGTCCTTATACATCATGTCCAGTTTTACATCTGAGAAGTAAATGCTAAATAAGAGGTGATGCACAACTGATCTCTGTACAGTAGAACATTGTTAAGGATATCTGGGTCTTGAACCAATACCTCTTGTATTAAGAATATGAGTTCAGTCAGTAAGCCAACCTGCTCCTCAGTGGACAATGTAAGGGTTCATTTTGAGACGAGTACATTTCTCTATGATACTGATATACAGAATAATGTCAAAGGCCTTCAGAAGGTCAAACTAGGCTTTATGAAGGATTAGGCCCTCATCTAAGTCTAGTTTTACCTTGTCAATGTAATTAGGTAGCATGAATAGGCATTCCCAGACTTTAACAAATGCAGGGGCAAGAGTTTTCAGGTCATTGTTAACTTGTTCAGTTACAATATGTCGCATGGCTTCATAGATTATATTAAGAATTGTAGTTCTTTAATTACCCAGGTCAATCATGACCCCCTTGTATAGAAGTGCATCAGTGATAGTTCCTCCATCTTCAGCTCTGTGGCCAGAGAAGAAACTATTGCTAAAGACATTTAGAAGGAGTTTGAGTATGTAATGCTTGACACTTTCAAGCATACGTCTGAAATATTGTCAGAGCCAATACAACTAGCATTCTTTCTTCTGGAGATTGTGTATAGCTTGACTTAGGCTGATTACAGGTTGGTTGGAAGAGGAGAAAAAGGAGGAGCAATCAGACTTATGAGAGGTGTCGAGCTAGAACAAAACATGTCAGATATTTTATTAGCTCTGCTTTCTCAGTGGGAGTGGGCTATGCCATTGGAGATATTCTGAGACCAGGACTAGGTATTACTGCTGAATTTTCTGATGTAGCTGCCAAAGGTCTTGCTGTTACATTTGGTAACACTAGCTACTGCAAGCACATAACTGACTCTGAAGTCCCCGACCTTATGTCTAAGGGTTTTAATTAATGCTTACAGATGACTTCTTCTATAGTAAGGTTTCATATGGGAGTTACGCCATACTGGCTCATTTTTAAATTTGTCACAATTATTGAGGAAGATGGGAACAGTATTTCCAATGCATTTATTCATGAAGAAATAAAAAGGGTGACATTGTGAATCAGTTTGTCATGGCATCAAGTTCCACTTGTGATTGTCTGCAGTATCATTAAGTTGCAATGAACTTGCAATGAATACATTTGAAATACAGTGTGGAGACATACTACTAGTGAATGTTACTGTAAGCTGATCTGATTTCACCAGGGAGGTGTGACTCTGGGGGTGGTACAGAGTGGGTGATGGACTTATTAAGACAATTTCAGTAAGTTTATACTTCTGCTGAAGGCAGGCACAATTTACATTAGGAAGCTGGTGTTTACAAAATCAAAGAACTCTTGTCAGTGGGATTACAAAAGGTCTGGGATAGTATAGGTTCATAGGAAGGTACTAGGCTATCTGTCCGAGGGCATTTATAAGCCTAGCCAGCGTGTGTCAGCTTTTGCCACCCCATTGATTAATTAACTGATCCTCTGTCAAGCAGAGCAAATGAAGTGATCCCAGGAGTGTATTTTCTGTTAGCCATCCACTCGTCAAGGTTTCTCTTGAAGAATGTTAGTGAAGGGCTCTGCCTAATGTAGTTTGGAATTTTGTTCCAAAGCATGGAGAGTCTCTGTGACAGGAATCTATCCCTCCAGCATGTTCTATTTATTGTTGTGCCGAGGTTTAGCTCACTAGAGCGCGTGGCTCACAGTGACTTGGATTTCTTTAGGTGGAGCATGTCCATCAATTCTGAGTTGGACATGGCTTTGTAAGTCAGGCAGAGATCACCTCTGAGTAAGCAATATGCCACTGAGTACAGCCAGAGTTTTTTCAGTCAGGCTGCATAGGACATATGTTTGAGGCCAGTAATCCTCTTGGTGAGGTACTTTTGTGGTCTTTCCAGCTGTTGGAAGTGTCTTGTGAGGTACATCACAAATGGGGCATTGTACTCTATGATGGGTCTGATGAGTAATGAGTAGAGGGGCACTATAACCTCTTTATTTCTAGATGCAAGCCCTTTAGTAATTAGATGGGCCACATAGAAGGATTTCCTAACTACTTTGGCAATATGATTGTCAAAGGAGAGCTTACTATCTACCTGGGTCCCCAGATCTCTTATTACCTCTTCTGTATTAAGGGGGCTGCCACCTATGTGGTAATTCGTGGGTGTTTTGTTTTTCCCAAACGGGATGACTATGCATTTTTTGGCATTTAGCTTGAGACCATGACTTTGACACCAGGTGTCCATCTCAGTAAGGCCCTTTTGGAGGATCTCCATGTCAGCCAGAGAGTCAATTATGGCTCCCAGTTTGCAGTCATTGGCGAACTTGGTTAGCCATAGTCCTCCTGTGTTTGCCTGTACTTCTGAGAAGTATATGCCGAACAGTAGGCATCCCAGGACCAAGCCTTGTGGGGCGCCACTTGTGACTGGTTTAGAGTCGGACCTGGAGCCCGCTATTCTTACTGTGTGAGTTCTGTCTGTAAGCATGTTGGCAGCCCATCTTGTGACGTAGGGGTTTATGTTAAGGCTGGTGAGTTTTTCTGAAATATCTAAGTGGGGAATAGTGTCGAAAGCCTTTGCAAGGTCAAGGTAGGCTGTGTGAACAACCTTTCCCTCATCTATGGCCTTGGTGACTGTCTCAAAGAAGTCAACCAGGTTTAATAGGCATGATCTGCCCTTAACAAAGCTGAACTGGGTCGGGTCAAGTGTTTGGAGGTTTCCAATGTCTTTGTTAATGATTTTCATGATGATGTGCTCCATAGCCTTGCAGACCAGGCTAGTCAGGCTTATGGGGTGATAGTTACCAGGGTCAGTTGTGGCCCCTCCTTTGTGGAGTGGAATAACTGTTGCTGTGTGCCATTCTATGGGCACATAGCCTGTGGAGAGGCTGAGGACGAACAGTGTGTTTAGGTGGGGGATTAGTTTGTTCTGTAGTTCATGCAAGACGCAGCCTGGGACACCATCTGGCCCCATTGATGCTGTGATTTTGGCTTTTGAAAGGGCTATTTTTACCTGTGCGTTTGTGATTTCCGGGACACTACACTTTTCCGGTATTGTTGTGGGCTCTTTTGGTGTGAGAGGGGGGTGAAATTTGCACTGAATCTGTCTGCCAGGATGTTGGCAATATCAGTAGGTTCAGTATATTTTGTGCTATTTTGCACTAGTTCAGTGCATATCTGCGAGTTGCCACTTAGATTCTTGACATAGCTAAAGAAGGCTTTGTGGTTATCTTTTGAAAACTTGGATATTTTTCTTTCGAAGTTAACCTTGGATGATTTAATGAGGGACCTTAGTTTCTTACTGATACTGATCAGGGATGTCTTTCCTTCTTGGGATTTGCTTTTTTTCTGAACTTGTTTTCTCCATCTGTTGTATAGCCTGTTTATGGCAGGGGTCCACCAGACTGGTTTCCTTCTCTTAGAGGAGTGAGTCTTGGTTTTGCTAGGGATGGCATGATCCATGCATCCTTGTAGGTGCTCATAGAGTACATTTGTAAAGTTTTCTGCATCTTGGGCAGCAGTATCCTTTAGCATGGGGGCTTGGAAACTTACCGCCTCTGTCTTAAGTAAGGTGAAGTTTGCTTTAGAAAATTTTTTTTACTGTGGTTTCCTTAGTTGGGGGTGGTGGTGGGGTGTGGACATCCAGATTGATTAGTTTATGGTCTGATCTAACCAGTGATGGGTTGACCTCTGGTGTGGAACACCTGTCATCCATGTTTGTGATGACCAGGTCCAATATGTTTTCACCTCTGGTAGGGGAGTTTACCAGCTGATACAGGGCATTTGAGTTGATGAATTCCAGGAAGCGCTGGGCCTGGGAGTTTGTACTTGAGTAGTTTTCCCAGTTAATGGTAGGATAATTGAAATCACCCAATATCAGGGTGTTCGCTAGGACCTTCATGTTTTTCAGTGTCTCCAGAAAGGTGGAGTGGTGGTCCTGGGTCATGGAGGGTGATCTGTAGTAGGCCACAATTTGCACTGCAGATTTGTCCGATGTTAGTTGCACATGGATGATCTCAGAGGTATCATGCTGTGCCACTAACCTGGAGGTGTAGGTATCCTTGATGAATATGGATACACCCCCTCCTTTTGTGTTTTGGTCCATGTTCTGTGGCCAAAACGTGTGGTGCGAGTTGTAGCCCAGTAGTGCTGGGGTGCCCTCTGGATCCTTGAACCAGGTTTCAGTTACAGCACAGATGTCAACATTCTCCATACTGAGGAGTGCTTTGAGCGTGTGCATTTTGAGATTTAAACTCCTGACGTTGAGTAGCATAACCCTTAGTTTTTTGTTAATTGTGCTGTTTACGGAGGTGGGTTTGACTTTTGAGCCTTGCCTAAAAAAGGCACTATGGAGGCAGCAAGAGCCTTGGCCAGTATTTGAAAGCCTAGGGGTAACAGGTGCAAGCCGTCTCTTGCAAAGCAACACAGCTTGTCGAGCATGTCCTCCCAGGCTGAGAGACACTGGATCCCCTTTGAATGACACCAGAAGTTTAGCAAATTGTTGAAATTGATCATTTTTTTCTTTATACTGAGGTATCATTCTTGGTAAGGGCAGGATGCTACTCAGGGTCAGGATCATACCAGCCTGAGCTACATCATCAGAGAGCTCTTCCATGTCTCTTCTCATGTAGTCCAGGGAAGTACGTCTCAGGTCATTCACACCAACATGAACAATGTCAGAGTCATATTTGTACTTGTTCTGGAGTGTCCTGAGTGCTTGTGTTATGTGGCGGATTCTGGCTCCTGACAGGCAGCTAACAGTAACCTTCTGCTTGTCCAGCCTAGTGAGTGGGACGTCAGTGTGCCTGACTATAGAGTCACCTATTACTAGTGTGTTAGGTATGTTATTTTGCCTTAAGGGCTGTGATTGTGCGGCACACTGATTTTGTGTTTTATGTGTTGTCTGGTTTGTTGAGGTAGGTGCAGCTTGTTTGGGTGTCTGCTTTGGAAGTCTCTGATGCTTTTGCAGGTTTTTATTTAGAGCTTCTGAGTATGATTTTCTGTATTTATATATATTTTTGCCAGTGCTGGTTTAGTAGGTCTATGTGTGGCTGGAGGTGTGGTGCAAGTGTTAACCTTCTCCTCTTGACTGTCTGTTCCAGTCTTGGGTTGAGACAGCTTTGCCTCCAGTTTGGCTGTATAATTGCATCTCTCACATATGTTAGTGTTTTGTGGTAGGAGGAGAGGGTCGTATGTGTATTTGAGGCAGTTGTAACATTGCCTCAGGATACCCAGATTCACCAGCTGGACTGGAGAGTACACCTGAAATTGCCCTTTGGTCATGCCGGAATAGTAGGATGAGCTGCTTAGTCACTTGGTTGGTAAGGAGTGAATAAAGAGTCTTGACCTGCTCGGCAATAAGTGTCAGGGGATATTAGTGCTTGCTATTAGGTCTGAGCAAGTGCTGGGCTATAGGATGCTTTTTGGGTGCTTAGGCTGAGAGTTAGACTAGTTTCAAGGGAAAAACTGAAGAGGAGACTTAGTGGACCTGGGAATAATTTAACCCTAGCTAACCGGCACTGCCCAGTGCACAAAACCATGCAAACACAGTTTTTATAGCAGGGACAGATGGGTTGCTCAAAGCTCCCCTCTCTCACAGGTGAACAGAGAAACTATTTCTATCCAAGTAAGGTGTGGGCAACTCAGAAACTTGTAACACAGCCCTGAATTCAGCACTAGCCTGAAAACTGGACTATACTAACTTAGAAAAGCAGGAAACAAGGAATTTTTCTGCTTTTTTTTTTGTTTTTTTAAAAAGATAAGACAAAAACAGTAAAGAAATACACTTAAAACAGCTTTAAACAACTACAAACGATCAGAAAAGGCTATCACACTTTAGTGTGTAGCCTACAACAGTTAAATTATTTAAACAAAAAACGTCTTTTTAAAAGTGCAGGCAGTCAGATAAGTACAATATGTGAAAAAACAAGCTTTTGAATCACAATAAATGCTGGAAAATCAGTGTTTAGGCAGAAAACAGTTAAGTACAGCAAGAAACTACAGAAAATTGATAATCACTCCAAAGTCTCTCTTCTAAGCTAGTAGACTTGTATCAGTTTAAGGCTTTCTAGTGTTTCCCAGTAGGTTAGTTACAAGCGCAGATGTGGTCTTTTAAACCAGAAAGTTGAAAGAGATGGACATACTGTCCAAATGGTCAATAAACTACAATTTCTGGGCCAAGAACCTCTCCTCTTGTGGTAGACAGGCTGCCTAGTGCTTTCCACTTCCACTTAAAAGCTAGAAGGCTTTTCTCCAACACAGAAGGCTTGCGGGGCTCAGAAGCTTACCAACAGTCCTGGATACAGCAACTCTGTATCTGCCTTGGCTAGTTACAGGAAAGGTGGGAAACAAGCACACGTGTGGCTTTTAAATCAGAAAGTTGAAAGAGATGGAAAAAAACTGCCCAAACAGCCATTAGCTACAATTTCTGGGCCAGGAACCACTCCTCTTGTGGTAGATAGGCTACCTAAGGGTCCAGGAAAGTAAATAATGTGGGAAAAAATAGCCAGGGAATTGTTATGGCTAGGCTTGTATAGGCCCTAGGGCTGATAGCCTAGTACCAACCTATGAACCTATGAACCTATAATGCTTTCCACTCCCACTGATTAGCTAGAAGGCTTCCCTGCAATACAGAAATGCTTGGGGGGCTTAGAAGCTTACTAACAATCCTGGATACAGCAACTCTGTAACCGGACTAGGCTACTTATAGAAAAGGCGGGAAACAGGCACAAGTGCAGCTTTCAAACCAGAAAGTTGAAAGAGATGGAAAAAACTGCTCAAACAGCCAATAGCTATTATTTCTGAGACAATGACCACTCCTCTTGTGGTAGATAGGCTACCTAATGCTTACCACTATCACTGATAAGCTAGAAGGCTTCCATCCAACATGGAAAGGCTTGGGGGCTCAGAAGCTTACAAAGAGTTCTGGATACAGCAAATCTGTACCTGGATTAGACTAGTAACAGGAAAAGTAGGAAACAAGTGCAAACACATGCTTATAAATCAGAAGGTTGAAAGAAATGGAAAAGCTTCCTAAACGGCCCATAAAGTATAATTTCTGGGCCAGAAACCACTCCTGTGGTAGATAGGTTACCTAGTGCTTACCACTCCCACTGATAAGCTAGAAGGCTTCTCTCCAACATAGAAGGGCTTGGGGGGCTCCGAAGCTTACCAACAGTCCTGGATACAGCAAGTCTGTATCTGGACTAGACTAGTTACAGGAAAGGCAGGAAACAAGCTTAGAATGTTTTTTTTTTTTTTTTACAGAAAAGCATCTAAAACAGCAGTAAATACAATTCAAATTGCAGTGCAGGCTAGCACACTTGAATGTGTAGCAATATTACAGCAAATACAGTTTAAATAAATGCAATTAAAATAACAAATGACTAAAAAACAAGTGCAGAAGGCAGTAAATTATAAGGCTACTAACAAGCAGTAATAAGTGCAGAGTAAGAGCGACTGAACAGATAACAGCATGCAGAACAGCAACTAAGACAGTTACAGTAAGAGCAGATGAATAAAATATGTATATATTTTATTTATTTATTTATTTATTTTGAGGGAGGGAACAGAGCAGGATTCAGAGGCTACATGGGTTGTCCTTCCCAAATGCTCTCTTTGTACACAGTAGGAGTGCCTGAAATCAGAATATGATCTCACTGCACTCAGTTGAGTGAGCAAATGAGATGGGCCCAGAAGGAGTATGTTGTTGTTGTTTGTCTTTCGGCTTTTCCCGGTTAGTGGTCGCCACAGCGGAACTCCGGTCCGCTAATGATTGGCAGTTGTTTTTTATGGTGTCGAGTTGCCAGCCCGATGCCCAACCCTCAACGAAGGCACGTTCATTCAACGCATGTCTTTCGAACGCCCACTCAACCGCGGGGAGGACATGCAGACTCCACACAGAAGGCACTCCCAACCCAAGCCGAGACTTGAATGGGAGAACCTCTTGCTGTGAGGCAACAATGCTACCGCTGCACCACTACAAATACTAATTTACAAGAGGGGCGGGCAGTTTTAAAGCCACCAACATTAACACCACAACAAGAACAGGGAGGGTGAGTGGGGAACTAACTGTAGAGACACAGCCACAACTTTCAGTTGAGTTAATATTCAGTGAGAAACACAAATAAATAAATTAAATGCAGAACTATATGAAAAAGATCAGATAAAAGTGTACATAAATTCACTTATACACCCAGTTGATTTCAGGTAGTTCATAGCCAGAGGAAAGCTCAGAAAATAAGCAGAAATAACCCAAAATATACCACTTATATAAGGCAGGACAGGATATCAGTGATGAGGTGAAACTACCCCCCACTGCTATCAATGGCTACACAGAAATTCTAACAAGTACTCTGTAGAGACACAGCCTCTCTCCGATCCGTTTAAGGTGGAGGTGGGATTACATCAAGGATCAGCCCTTTCTTATTTGCAATGGTGATGGACAGGCTGACAGACGAGATCAGACAGGAGGCCCCATGGACTATGATGTTTGCAGATGACATTGTGATCTGTAGTAAGAGTAGGGACCAGATTGAGGAGACCCTGGAGAGGTGGAGATATGCTCTAGAGAGGAGAGGAATGAAGGTCAGCAGGACTAAGACAGAATATGTGTGTGAATGAGAGGTAGGATAGAGGAATGGTGAGGATGCAGGGAGTAGAGTTGGCGAAGGTGGATGAGTTTAAGTACTTGGGATCAACGGTTCATAGTAATGGTGAGTGTGTAAGAGAGGTGAAGAAGAGAGTACAGGCAGGGTGGAATGGGTGGAGAAGAGTGTCAGGAGTGATTTGTGACAGACGGGTACCAGTAAGAGTGAAAGGGAAGGACTACAAGAGGGTAGTGAGACCAGCTATGTTGTATGGGTTGGAGATGGTGGCATTGACAAAAAGGCAGGAGTCAGAGCTGGAAGAAGCAGAGTTAAAGATGTTAAGATTTGTACTGGGTGTGACAAGGATGGACAGGATTAGGAATCAGTATATTAGAGGGTCAGCTCAGGTTGGATGGTTTGGAGACAAAGTCAGAGAGGTGAGATTGCATTGGTTTGGACATGTGCTGAGGATGGATGATGGGTATATTGGCAAAAGGATGCTAAGGATGGAGCTGCTAGGTAAGAGGAATAGAGGAAGGCCTAAGAAAAGGTTTATGGATGTGGTGAGAGAGGACATGCAGGCAGTTGTTGTGGCAGAGCAATATGCACAGGACAGGAAGAAATGGAAACAGATGATCGGCTGTGGCGATCCCTAACGGGAACAGCAGAAAGACAAGAGAGACTCTGTAGAGACACAGCCAACAGTTGAGTTAATATTCAGTGAGAAACACAAATAAATAAATTAAATGCACAACTATATGAAAAAGAACAGATAAAAGTGTACTTAAATTCACATATACATCAAGTTGATTTCAGGTAGATCTTAGCCGGAGCAAAGCTCAGATAATAGAAAAGAAACCCCATTATCCTGCCTTACTACCCCAAACCTGAATTTCATCCTCTTCCCAGAAATAACATCATTCTAGAGTGGCAGAGAGCATTTATTACCTCATAACAGTGAGTTACTAATGGCTGGAATTCCCCTCATGCTAGGAGCAGGTAATGAAATACTATGACACTCTGTGGTAATGAATCTTATTATCTCTTCCTAATGCAATGCAACCTATTCATGGACTCATGGACCCACCTTTGTACCAGATCTTATACTCCTGTCAAGCCTTCATCATTCCATCTGCCAGACAGGCGGAGCTCTTATGCAAGATGGCCTCATGGTCTTGCAGATCCACATGTATGGCATTTCAGGTATGGCAGACAAAGTCTCTGCCTGTTATACAATACTTGCCATTTAGGTAAAACCATGATGCCAGACAACCTATGCCAGACACAGTGAGCCCATTGAGCCCTTATTTAAATTTGTGGTCACCAGGCATAATTAAAAAGTTTTATTAGCATAACGCATTGATTCATTAACATAGCATACCTTGTCTCATTATCCATTCCTAGCTCAGCAGGATTTGAGACCATTCAGTGCCTTGACAGCATGGGGTACTAAATTGATTATACCCAACCCATTGGATGAAGTCATTCGTGGGGGTGAAGAGGACAACCCAGTTCAGCGTTGTGAGAGCTGGATGGTAGAGGCTCTCCTCCACTACTTCACCTTTTCAGAATCTAGCACACAGTGTGAACAGACAAACTCCACAGAGACAGTGACTACAAGCCAGGCATGAACCTTGGTGCCTTGCAGTACATATTTTTCCACTGAGCTATTGTACTGTTTATATCTTTACTCTTTTATTCATTATCAGGAATCTGATAAAGAAAAGAAAAGTATGCCAATATAGATATTTAATGGGTTTGACTAGATCTGTAGAGAAATGATGTTGTGAGTTTTCAGTTTCTTTAGCACAGAATGCACTCGTATCTTGCTTATGGTTTAGAATGAGATGTAAGGCAAACTTACAAGAAAAATAGAGAGGCATTAATGCAGTAAAGATGCCACCTTTACAAAGGCCCGGGGTGTGACATTTTTTTACCAAAATGTGAGATTTTGTAAGACATTCCATACCCTCGACCATTGCAAAGGGACATTACTTTTTAGCTAAAATAAAAGGAAATTATTTTAGAATGTGAGAGCTTTATGTTGTGTAATGTGATCTTTAGGTCATTTAGATACAAAATATTAGTCTTTATGCTTATATTAAAGAAAATGTAACTAATACATTTTTTCCTAAAGTCACAGAGAGCATTTGTCATTTTAAATGTTTTTTTTCAGGATGTATCTGTCCAAATAGGGACTGTCCTGCATAAAGGGGAACAGGTGGTAGCCCTAGGCTATAGTGAGATTTGAACATGACTGATCTGGTATGACAGTTTTGTGTTGAATTACAGCTATACTTTCTTTTGCAAGTAGAACTACACATTTCCTTAAGGTGCAATTTCTTACCATTATCACAAGGCAGCACTTTAATAAACAAATAACTTAGTGTAAGGCTAATCAAATGCAGAAACCTAAAATGGGAGAAATGTGCTGTAGACAGCAAGATTATATGATAAACTGTGTGTTAGCTTCAGAAATGTGACTTTTAAGCAGCAAGCGTAATGAACCACGGTGCATAGCTGGCTAATGATAAATCCTAGTCATTGTCCTAAATATGTCCGTTACCAGGAGATGCATGCCTTCTTGTGCTTATTTCCACTTACTCAACCCTGCACAGTGCCGATGTATTCTTCTTTCCTAATCTACATGCATCTGATTGCATCTTTCTGCTGCCATGCGATAGGGTGGCAATTTCCTCACACCCACATAACAGGCAGCAGTGCTAATTTTTGGTAACATTCTAGTAATTACATGACCCTTCAAGTGCTGTTGTACGAGATCCAAGAATAATCCCCAGCTTGAGTGCGAATCTTGTCTCATTTCTGGTTGGCACCTAGTTATTAGCCCTTGCTAAGCTGACAGATGTGGTGGGTGGCAATGGAAATAAGGGAAGCTTGAAGCAATGCTTTTCACATAAACACAAAAATATAAATTGTGAATACAGATTTTAATCAGGTGCTTTCCTAAATTAATAGAAGAGAAAGTCCAGCTATCTGTTTTTTGTATATCTGACAGAAATGACCACATACTTAAGAAAAACAAAGGTTTTATGAAACTGTAAAAAAAAAAAAAAAAAAAAAAAAAAATAACCATAAAATGTGTCTTGCTTATATTAAATGCTGACTTTTTATGGAACTTTATAAGATGCCTTTCCTTTCAATAATAGCATCTCTTCTTCCTAAATGTGAGCTTTTAGAACAGTTCAGTGTTTTATTATAATAAAACATTGCTGCTCCATTTTAATAGAGACATGCTATATCTCATGCAATGGACTTTTTTTACAAGAGCTTGGATTTGCAATAATTCTGTGTGTTACATTCAGATGGCTTTCTTAGAAACACAAAATTGCAAAGGCAAACTAGTTTAATTTAAAAATGGCCTTTAGCCGATAAGTCGCAGCTTATATACTAATAACTGCATGCCTGTTGTAGAAGATACACATCATATTTTACTATCTGTAGTTGACATTTTTCATGTCTTTGGACAGAATCCAGCTTGAAATTTCATGTGCAGATGTCACTGCTGATAGCGCTGGGAAAGGGGAGGGATAACAGATAGAAGATGTAGAAATCAAGAATGAGCAGAGAAACATTTATGGAAAAATGTGTTCTATAGTGCAGAAAATTATAGTTAACAACTAGGAGCAGTTACCCCAGAGTGTTTGAGTAGTGAAAAAATAAAACAGTGACATTGGGACTCTGAATGAATGAACAGAGGTAGCGAGAGTGGTTGCGTTGCCCGTGGTCTTGCATTATCTTAGCCATATAAGAAGGAAGTGCAGAAAAAAATGTGGCAGGCTTTCATGCAAGAAAAACAAAGTACAGATTTTTGGAAAATGAAGATTAGGGGCATGTGAGATGGATCATGGTTGGAGAATCATGACTTTTGTCAGACTATTGTGGTAATAAGCATTTACTGAAGACATAGTACTTTGGCAAAGGACAACTGTGGTGGGTGCTGTGGGAAAGAGGCACTGGAGAAGTGTGATATATTTGCATGTAAAATGTTGGAAGCTTTTACAGCATATAGTGGGAGAAAGACATTATCAGTTTGTATGAGGGAACCCAGGTAGTGTTTAGTGAGGGTCTTGAGTAAAAGAGTATGCCTGATTCTGTTGAGGGGCTTATATATGGAAAGAGTATGCTTGATGAGACTGAAGAGATAGAGAAATGATTTAATTTGATGAGAGAGGAGTAGTTTCACCAAAAGTGGATTAATGTGATAATAAGAGATGAAGATCAGTTGAGGGAGATTGTATAGGCTCCAAGGGTAAGAGGACAGTGAGGAAAGAAGCATGGCTGAAGCAAAGGAGATACTTTAAAGAAATAGTTTATAAGGGTTTAGGTGAATGTGAAGGGGTGTTTAGGTTTACATGGGCAGGGAAGACAGAAGTTTACAAGGAGAACCATGTATGACAAGGGGCTTGGAATATTTGTCTAGTCATGAGTGGGGTGGCTTGTAGGAAATATGCAGATGATACTTTTCATAGGTAATACCATCCAGCACTGAGATTAAAACAGGCACTGTGTGGGATGCTAATATGTCCTGGAGATGTGGAGAAGAAGAGTAAGGCAACTGATATATATGGTGGTGCTTTACTGAGGGTCCGGTATTATGGAAAAAGGTGGTGAAAGGGTGGAAGAAAGTCATTATGAATAAAACAGAGTGATAGTGATGGTTGTGCCTGTTTCAGGTAAGAAGTGAGGACAGGAAAGGACTAAAGAAGACAGTATGGAGTTAATGCTAGCAGCAAGATGTGAAAGTTGTGATATTGTTAGACACTGGAAAGAAGTGAGCATTCTAGTTTGGGGGAAGGTGATAAGATGTGAGAATGGGTAAAATCTGATGAAGACAAAAGATGAGACATGGGAAAATGACTCATATTTAGGTGGAATATAGTTGACGGGATATAAAAAGGGTGGGAAGAGTCAGTTGAATAGTAGTTGAAAGAAGAGGTAAGAGCAATAGATGGATACAAGGAAATATACAAGTGTAAGGTGCAGATAGAACAAGAACATGAATTTGATGGCAAAGGAAGAAGTTAGGCCATAAAGTGTTTGGGCTAACTTATGTCCAATAGCACACTGTAGTACTACAGACTAAGTAGAAGATGAAAAGCATGGTGAATCTTAATAATTACATAAGGTAGATACTACTTTGAATTAGGTCTGTCTTATATTTTCAGGAATTGTGTTATGCTATTATTTCAAACCATGTGCATTAGGAAGCCAAAATTCTGCATGTAATCTGAAAAAGATAGAGGTATATTTTGAGTGTCACCTTGCCTTCTGTTAAGTTATTTTAATGCTTGAAAATTTTGATGGTGATTTGAGTTGTATTTGTCAATTATATTAAAGCCAAATAAAAACAGTTCAGAAAAAAAGTAATAATCCAGATAATTCAGTACATGATAAATATTTATATATTTTCTGAACCTTCAGCAGTATGTATTCATAGAAATTTAATATGAGTATAAAAAGCGTAGCACCATGTGCTAAGTACATTCTTAGGATCATAGGATCATAGGATGTTACTAGGCTATTGGCCCTGAGGCCCATACAAGCCTAGCCAAGAATTCAGACCATGTTCCAACAAGTCAGCACCCTATGCCACTGTCCAGCAGGGACATAGGTGGAATTCTAGGGGTGTATTTTCTGTTCCCCATCCAGTTATCCAGGTTGTGCTTAAAAAGGTTTAATGAGGTACTCTGCTTTACATGAAGAGGGTGTCTGTTCCACAAAAGTAGTCTCTGGGGCACACATCTGCCCCACCAACAAGTCCTATTGATGTCACAGACCAGGTTGAGGCCGTACATGCAGGTTACTCGAGCAGAGCTTAACTTGCAGATATGTAGCAGTCCCATCAGGGAGGGGTCTGAGATTGCTTTGTAGGCCAGACAGACATATCCTCTGAGGAATCTGTAGGAGAATTAGTACAGAGACGGGGCTTTTCGCCTATCTGTGTAGGGTAAATGTTTGAGGACCTAGATTCTCCAGGTGAAAAATCTCTGTGGTCTTTCCAGCTGCTGCATGTGCTTTGTGAGGTACATGCCGAAAGGGGCATTGTACTCAATAATGGGTCTTATAAGGGATGAATACAGGGATGTTATGACCACCTTGTCCCTGGATGAGATACCCTTACTAATGAGGTGGGCCATGTAGAATGCTTTCCATACAACTGAGGCAATATGGTGGTCAAACGTCAGTTTGCTATCAACATGGGTGCCCAAGTCCCCCAGAATTGATTGTATGCTTAGTACCTTATTATCAATGTGCTAATTTGTGGGGACATCACTCTCCCTAAAAGTGATGATGATGCATTTTTTGGCATACAGTTTGAGGCCATGTTTCCAGCACCAGTCATTTGTTAGGGTGAGACCCTCTTGTAGGATGTCCACATCACTAGGGGAATTGATGACAGCACCCAGCTTGCAGTCATCTGCAAACCTGGTCAGCCATAGCCTACTAGATTTGGCCTGCACTTCTGAGAAGTATATCCCAAACAGGAGAGACACCAAGACAGATCCCTGGGGTACACCACTTGTTATGGGTCTACTACTTGAGGTGCCTTCCCCTATTTTGACTAGGTGGGTTATATCAGTGAGCCAGTTTACTACCCATCTGGCAACATATGGATTGATGTCTAGTTAAGAGAGTCTATCTATTATATCTGAGTGGGGAATAGTATCGAAGACTTTGGCCAGGTGAAGGTAGGCGGTGTGCACCATCTTCCCCTTGTCTATGGTCTTGGTGACTGTCTCAAAGAAGTTGTCCAAATTTAGTAGGCATGACCTCCCGTTGACAAAACCAAACTGTGTATGATCAAGTGTTTGGAGGTTGCCAATGTCCTTGTTAATGAGGTCCATGATAATCCACTCCATGGCCTTGCAGATCAGGCTAGTTAGGCTGATGAGTCTATTTCCTGAGTCAGTGGATGCTCCACCTTTGTGCGGAGGGATGACAGTAGCTGTCTTCTACTCTGCAGGGATGAAGCCGGTACTCAGGCTTTCATTGAATGGGGTGCCTAATAGTGCTGCAAGTTCCTGCCTGAGTTCATGTAGGATGCAGCCTGGGATGTTATCAGGTCTCATGAAGGCTGTATTTTTTGCCTTTGAGAGGGCAGTGATGACTCGCTCCCTAGAGATAAGGGGAGGGGGGCAGGTACTGGGGATGTTCTGTTTTACTGATGGGGGGGACAAAGGAGTGAAGTTTTCACTGAACCTGTCTTCCAGCAGGTTGGCTGTATCTACAGCATTTGTGTATGTCGTGTCCTTGACCAGCAGTTCTGAGAAGATCTGGCTGCTTCACTTCAAATTGCGGACATATGTGAAGAAGGCCTTATGATTGTCTTTAGTAGATGTGGCCAGTTTGGACTCGAAGTTTGGTTTGGAGTATTTCACCAGTGCTCTTATTTGCTTGTTCAGGCTAAGGAGAGATTGCTTCCAATTAGGCACCTGGTCCTTCTCGGTCCTGGACAGCAGTTTTTCTTTTTATTATAGAGTTTATTTATTTAGATGTCCACCAGACAGGTTTACTTTTCCATGAGGAGGATGATTTTGTCCTGTCTGGTATTCCTGATTCCATGCACCTATATAAATGCTCATATAGTACTTTGGTGTAGGTTTGGACATATGTGCCAGTTCCTATGCAGGGGAGAGGGCTGTAAAGCTATTTATACCTTCCCTCAGGAGGTTGTAATCAGCTTTGGAGAAGTTACTTTGTTTGACCCAGCTGGAGGGGGGGGGGTGTCTTCAAAAGTGACTGCTTTGGGGTCAGATCTTACCAGGGATGATGACACTGTAGAGATGCTGCAGTGGTTTCCCATGTTGGTTAATAACAAGTCCAAGATATTTTCACCTCTTGTGGGAATGTCAACCAAATGGTCCAAGGCATTTGCATTGATGAAGTCAAGGAATATCTGGGCATTTCTGTTATGGCCTGAGTATTTCTTACAATCTATGGTTGGATAGTTAAATTCACCCAGGATCAGGATAAAGGGTTGAATCTTGATAAATTCAAAGAAGTCCAGATAGGTGGCGTGGACATCTTGAGTCAGAGTTGGAGGCCTGTAGCTAACTATGATTTGAATAGGGGTCTTGTCAATTGTTAACTGCACCTGGAGTGTTTCCTGTGCATCATACTGTTTCACCAGCCTAGAGGTGTGGATGTCTTTTATATATATATTGCAGCTCCACCTCCTTTTGTTTTGCTGCCCACGGCTTGGGGTCTGAATGAATGATAGGATTTGTAACATGCTATGGCTGGGGTACTCTCCACAGCTTTGAACCAGGTTTCTGTGACTGCACAAATGTCAACTTCTTCCAGGGCTAAGAATACTCGCAATGAGTGCAGTTTCATGTTTAGACTCCTAGCGTTTAGCAGCATGACCGTTAATTTATATTTTGATGAAATTTTCATGTTGGTAGTTTTGAACTCATGGCATTGCCTAAAAAAGGCACAATGGGGGAGGCAAGAGCCTTTGCCAGGAGCCTGAAGCCCAAGAGAGACAGATACAGGCCATCTCAGGCAAAACATCGTGGTTTGTCGATCATGTCAGCCCAGGCTGCCAGGTATTGAATACCCTTGGAATGACCCCAGAAACTAAGTCAATTGTTAAAGTCAGTCATTTTCTGTTTGTATTGAGGCATCATTCTGGGTGATGGTAGAATGCTGCTTAAGGCTAGGAACATACCTGCCTGGGACACATACTCAGCGAGCTTGATCATGTCTCTCTTCATATAGTCCAAGGAGGTATGTCTCAAGTCATTCACTCCAACATGGACTATGACAGAGTCATAACAGTACCTGTTGAGAGACTTGAGTGCATTGGTGATATGGTGGATTCTGGCACCAGACAAACAACTAACTGTGCCTTTCTTCTTATCCTGCCTGGGGAGGGCACATGTGTGTGTCTCACAATGGAGTCTCCTATGACTAATATGTTGGGATTATGTTTAGGCCTTAGTGGCTGTGAGACAAAGATGTGTGGATTATGTGTGGTGTGTGGTGTGGTCGGCAGTGGAGTTTGTGTACGCTTATGCTTCAGAGGTCTCTTTCCTAAATGATTTTGATGAGCCATAAACTGCATTTTTTCGCCAGCAGATGTAAGTAATTTGGAGTTCGAGCTTTATAAGCGTTTCTTTTATTTCAAACTCTGCAGTTTTCATGTGTAGGTAAAAGACTTGTCAAGGCTTCATAGGATGGCCTTCAGTCTTTCAGTTTAGCAGATGACATACTCTTCTGTATAGATGTCAAACATATTATGAAAAGACATTTGCTGCCATGTAGACAGCAGAATGAAGAGCAGATCTGATTTTAAAGACAAGTGCTTTGGTAAAAATCTCCATGCTGGACTTTTCCTGAAATCAAAATACAACCTTAGTTTTAAGCAGTTTTCAAATTCCCTTGCAACAGATAGAAAAAAAATATTTTCATTTTAATTGTAATGTTACCTGATTGGACAGACTACTAATTTGACTAATATAAAACAAAGTGTCAAAGAAGTGTTGATATATGAAAGGAATATAATAAATAAATACAGGCAATACTTGTCAGAGTTTGAAAAAAAAAAACATGCTTATATTCATATCTCAGATAGTGTATTTTGAAGTTTAACAGCCTGTATGTTCTGCTATAGTTTTGGCCCATTAGAAATTGTAAAGGAGGTAGATAACAACTTTCTGTACCAGACAGTTCATTTTTCAGACTTTTAAAATTAAAAGTTTTAGCTGTTCTTCTGCCTGTAATGTGAATACTATGAAAAAAGAACCAGAATTGTGTATTTGTATTTGTATGTGCATGTGCTTGTGCGTGTGTGCATGTGTGTGTGTATGTGCGTGTATACAGGCACATAAGTGCATTTCTATGCATTCATTCCTATGTGTATATAAGAGCGCGCAAGTGCATTTGCAAGCAAGCATGCATGTGTGTGTATAAGAGTGTGTATCACGATGTACACTACTAGATACTTGTCTTGTTCTGCATTTTAATAATAGCTCAAAATATTATTCAGATTAAAACTGCAACTTTTATAACTCACCAAATTGTTTCATAGCACTACGGTGAGCTGACTCTGCAGTCATGCTAAATGCTAATGTAGCATTCCAGGGAAATGGTCTATGCTAATTAATCATGTGCTCTCCCTTGAAGTGCTTTTGGTAAAGCATTTACACAGCCAAGTGATTTAGAGAATGATTTGCTCTGTAAAGTAACATGACTGCGGATGTTAATGAACACAGCCAACAGCATGTGTTAAACCTTAGTGGTAGAGGTAAATGCTGGGGAGTTTAGCAGACAGGTAGTGTTTGAGATGCTTATACTTGTTTGTATGAGTAAGGCTGAAGGTGTAAATGTATGTGTGAATGTGTATCTCCCTGGAAGGTTGCAGTGGGGGGGGGGGGGTTAGTTAGAGTGAGCGCGTGTGTGTGTGTGTGTGTGTGTGTGTGTGTGTGTGTGTGTGTGTGTGTGTGCCTGGAAGGTTGCAGTGGAGGGTTAGTTAGGGGGTAGGGTAGGCTTATATGTGTGCGCGTGTGTGCGTGCGTACATGTGTGCGTGTGTGTGTGTGTGTGTGTGTGTGTGTGTGTGTGTGTGTGTGTGTGTGTGTGTTTGTGGTGTGCATGTGTGTGTATTAGGTGAATGGGTGAGTGTGCCCATGAGTGCATTTTGGGTGCTCATATGTGTGTGTGTTGGGGGGGCTATCATAGATCCATACTCCCCTAAACTAACAAGCAAATCCTGCAACATTGGGTGAGGGGACACTACATACCAGGGATAACTTATTTTATTCCTCATTGTAGCTAACACAGACCTCTGGTATTCTGTATTTCTGCAAATATTTCCATGCAGTCTTTTTCTTTGCAAACCAAATTTCCCCTTGCTCTTTTCCCACTTATCCTTCAGATTTCTTCATTTTCCTTCCCCACCTGTGTCCCACCTTTCTGCCCCCCCATTGTTTTGAAGTTCCCTTCACCCCACTTAAAAAATTACCGCTCTTTCAGTTCAGCTTTGTTCATGTCCCTTCATAAGCTTCTCTATATCTCATTCCCTGCCTTGCTCTTTTTGGCTTAAACTCCTTCTCTTCTGTTTTTATTCAGTAAATGATATTGCATGTCAGTGCCTATGTAGGGATATGAGCCCCCAGCCCCTGTTTCCCCAGTCATTCTCATTTTCCCCTTACTCAGTTGTTTACTACATAGCTTCATTAACCCAGTCCTCCATGTCTTTTTACATTTATTATAGGTCTTTGTCCCTGGACTTGATTTGTACATTGCAGAGTAACTGGAGGATTATTGGTGGCATCATCATCACTGTGCATTCATTTTTCTAAGCAATGTATAAGTTTCCTCATCCTCATTCTGGAGAATTTCCCTTACCTTTTTTTCAACTTCCTGTATGTTACTCCCTATTGTATCTCTCACTACATTCCCAAAATGGAGTCCAAGGTACTTAGAGAACTTAGCCTCTTCTTTCTTTCCTACCTTCCTCCTCTTTCCTTTTCTTAATTTTAGTGCCACTGTCTGTTTGTTGTTGTACCTGAATCCTGCCATTTCCCTAAACTTTTCAAAAGTCTGTGTTATAGTTTCCATTGCTGCAGCCTCATCCTCTGACATTCTCATGCAGTCATTTACAGATAACTCAAACTGAGATTTTAGCACATTATTTTCTTCAAGAATTGCAGGGCGGCCACGGTGGTGCAGTGGTTAGCATTGCCGCCTCACAGCAAGAGGTTCTCCGGTTCGATCCTCAGCTGGGGTGCTTTCTGTGCAGAGTCTGCATGTCCTCCCTGTGGTCGCGTGGGTTTCCTCCGGGTGCTCCGGTTTCCTCCCACATCCCAAAGACATGCTGCAGGTGGATTGGACACTCTAAATTGGCCCTAGGTGTGCGTGTGAGTGTGCCTTCTGTGGAAGGTTGGGCGCTGGGCTGGCAACTCGACACTGTAAAACTCCACTGCCATTCAATGTGCGGACAGGTGATCCGCTGTGGCGACCCCTAACCGGGATAAAGCCGAAAGAAGAAGAAGAAGATTTTCTTCAAGAATTGCAAAACTGTGTCTAACTTCCATTGCCAGTTCCTGGATCACAAGCATGGTAGTGGGCAAACTTGTCTAGTCTCTGTATCTGTCTTTATCTCATCAGATACTTTGACATTTCTGTGTCTTTGTGTATTGGCTGTATCAAATGTATAAATGTTTTCACTATATTTCTTTGTTGCAGTGTCTTCCATAGGAATTCCCACCTCACCATATCAAAGGCTTTCTTTTTTCAGATTAAAGAACACAGTCCCAATTTTCCATTCCTTCCCTGCTTCTAGTCCTACCTGTGTATAAATTACAGCAGTGCCCACCATTTTTCTGCCTTCCTTCTCTTCACAAATCCATTTTTTCCTGTTTGTATTATTTTTGGCAATACTTCATCCAGCCTTCCTGCCAGCACCTTTGACAAAATCTTGATGCTTATATTAATCAAAGAGATAGTCCTATAATTTCTCACTTCCTGTCTTTCTCCTCCCCTCTAGGTGTCATGATTATGAGCACCTCTCATGTTGTTGAGTCTTTCGGCTTTTCCTGGTTAGAGGTCGCCACAGCGGAACTCCGGTCCACCAATGATTGGTAGTTGATTTTTACGTGCCGAGTTACCAGCCCTGATGCACAACTTTCAAAGAAGGTACGCCCATCCACGCATGTCTCCACGCAGAAGACGCTCTAGCTGAGAATTGAACCGAACAGCGTCTTACTGTGAGGCGAAAATACTTTTACTTATTTTGCCTTATTCCTCTATTCTCATGTGCTCCTTGTCTAGAGTCTGTCACATTTCCTCCTCTCTTAATTTTGTAAAACTCTAAGGGGGAATCCATCTGGTCCTATAACTTTCTTCTCTTTCATCTTGTATATTATTTTCTTTATCTTATCCCTTGTCATCTCTTCATTCAGTGTGTCTCTTTGTTCTTCAACCAATAAGGTGGAAATAGTAACCTCTAATATACATTAGAAATAATCTCATGATTCTGTAACATACACTACACTTAATATTTTACTCTTAGCCTAAAGCTTATGCTGCCTAGACTTAACAATTGCACCAGACATTCCACAGTTTTACCTTTAATATATGGCTTCAGATGTATACAGACCTTGAACTTAACTCTTTTCAAGCAATATAAATAATATGCAGTGTTCCAGTGACTTAACAGTATTAGGCATCATTTGGGGTCCTGAAAAAGTATATTTAAAATACCGGCATAGATTATTTTACTATTAGTTAATGCTTATATTATTTCTACAGTGTGTAGAATTAGAGTAGAATATCTAAATTAATGTGGATTGAGACTGTAATAATTCTGAGCCTCACAACCACAAATTAGTGGGTTAAAAAGATAAAGAGAACTGATGAGACTTCTGTACACATCTTCTTCACCTATAATCTCTCACCACTCTGCACTTTGCTTTTCTAATAGTAAAACATGTTAATGACAGCTGCTCAAATCATTTGTTTGGAGTCTTGAATAGCCACTGTGCTTTAAATTAATTTTATTTGCCAGCCAATCTGTGTCACCTGTCTGTAAACCAGCACTGTATAATGACACATCCTTCAGATTGCTCTTGCGCTACACAGATTACTATGATATATCTACAAAGGATGATGTAAGAAGTCAGGCTGATGTCTGTTTTGACAGGTCCTGTGACTTACCATGTTCAGATTAACTTGTAGTTGTACAATCAAACAGCAGTCATCGCATTTGCTTGACAAAAGCTTATTCACAGAAATCCTTGCTTTTTGGATTATGTGTAATACAATATTACACACATTTTAAAGTCCTGTTTTGCTTCATTAATTTTGCACTCAACAACAAGCTGTTCATTCTTGCTGTTGCATTTACAGGAAAGGAAAAACAACTCACTAAAATTAAAACAAAAGTTCAGTTAATTGTATTCAAATTCATTATTTCACTTCAGTAAAAAAGCAAACAAACAAACAAAAAAACAATATTGGCAGAGCGACAACACATAATTGTCCTCCTTTAATATCAATGCTGTTTGGAGTGGTAAATTTTAAACATGAACAATGTTTTGTCTTACTGTCAAACCTTGTGAAGGAACTTAGCATTATGCCAACTCAGGCATCATAGATAAACTCTTCTACCTAAACACTAACCCTTGCCTAAATCACTGGAAAGCAAACTGGGTCAAAAACAGAACACAGGAAGTAATGATAATTGGCTCTAGCCCCCCCCCCCCCCAACATGTCACTATTAGAGTGAACGAGGGTTCAGTCCTTGGGCTATTTCTTTTCAGCATTTATTTCTTGGAAGTGACTGCAAGCTTGGTGCTGTCATAACCTCCCCAGTGTACACCAGGAACCTACAGGAGGGTGTGTTCCAAACAAATGGTTGGTGCCAAAACCACAGACTAAAGCTAAATGCCAAAAAATGTATAATTATATCCTTTGGTAAGTATGACTCATTTTATAGAGTATATCTAAAGGTATGGCACCCAAATTCAGGAATGTTATTGTCCCACTGTACTCAGTACTCATTAGGATGATCATTAAGTGTAATGCTTCTTTTGGTATGTACCAGTCCAAATACTTTTCACAGATAGAATAACTACAACACTTCCTCACTGAAGAAAATCAAGTCCAAAATCATAAAAACTATGCAGAAAATTGCAAAGGCCCGTTTCTTTTCATGATATCATACTGATCTCTTACAGGAGACCTCTGCATCATTTATACTGCCTCAATAGACCCTATTCTGTCAGATCTATTGCACATTCAGAAATTCAATGGTATCAGAAACACCCACTCAAGGGACTTTAATCTCTTGCTGCAAGATTAACAGCAATGGCTTGAGGAATAAGTATATATCTCAGAGAATACCACTTCTACAGGACTGTCTTTCCCTCCACTTAAAGTAGAGTACTTCTCTTATTTTATTCAGTTGTAACTAGGATGAATGACTGGATAACCAAAAACTCATCCCAGTTAGTGTCAATAACTCTCATAGATATGAAAAACGTAATTATCTCAACATATATTTTTCAGGACATATTGGAAGATTTATATTGCAAAATATAAAGGCAAATAATTACTGTGAGAATTCAGGGCTATCAGTAGCCTGGAAAGTACCTTTGGATATATAAACCTATAAAGAGGATCCATTTCCATTTCTAATTTTTCCAATATTTTATCAAGGGGAAATGTGCATTTCTTCACAGTACATAAGTGGAAAGGTCATTGTTCCAGTTCACCTGGTAACATTTGCAAACTGTTGGAAGATTCACATAAGGCATTATCATTTCAAATAACTGCCAGCTTACAAAAACATACCCCCGGATTTACTAAACTTCCGTGCAGGACTAAATTAGTCCTGCATGAAAGCGGCCATTTAGGAGCAGGATGGCAGTGCTCCATGCATATTAATGAGGCACGCTGCCTGAGCTCCTAATCTTACACAGAGTGTGTAAGAGTGCAGGGGGTGTGTCTGAGAGCAGAGCTCTCAGAATATACACACCCCTGCAATGAAGAACAGCAGAAAGTCCTAAAAGAATGAGCGAGACTGCTCATAGGTGTACGCATACCCTCAGCAACATCCCCCCATGTGTACAAGAGCAATAGGTAACAGAAAAAATATAAAGATACTTTATTTTTTTTATGAAACAGATTAAATTTAGCCGTAGGTGTGCGGGATTGCCCATCAGTTAGCTATGGTCAATACAGCTTAAATGGCAAAAGAGGATAAAAAGCAAGATATATGCAAATGAAGCAATATAGCAATAGTGTAGTGGGGAGAGCATTCACTTATGAGCAGTCATTCCCAGTTCAAGTCCCACTGCAGCACATTCGATTTTCCATGTCAAATCACTTTATGACTAATATTTTTAGTTGCATAACCTACTAAATAACATATATTTGTGAAATGGAGTACTGCATTAAGTGCAGATGTGAGGTATCAGTGTCATAATGTTGCAAAGTTCACAGATAATCACATGTGCCTCATACAGTATATGTACACAGGAATCAGGGAAACAAATGGAAGGTAAAATGTGTAATGAATGATAACTCCATACAGCTTCCATATCCACCACCTTCCCAAGAAGCATTAGACATTACTGTTGAAATTAGTGCAATGGTAAGCGGGAGTAAGCACAGTAGTAAGTGGGAGTAAGCCTATGTTAGCACTAGTAAGCGGGTTTAAGCCCGCTTGCGTGGGGTTAAGCAATGTGCACACAGGTTAAGCAATATTGAAGCTAACTCTCTATAAGCATATTTAACCAGAAGTTAGCATTGCTTACCCTCATGCAAATCCGCTTAAAAGTGCCTTAATCACTCTGTATGCAACAGCTATATAGTCTCGAGATTTTGAAATTCGATATTTCAAAATTTCGAGATTATGTAGTGAACCCACATACACAGGAATTGTGGATACCAGACACATATATAACATGTAATGAATAATAAATCAATGCCAAAAAGTGAATAGAATGCAAATTAAATATTAAGCAACGCTAAGCATTGCACAGGCCAGCTTAGTAGATGTAAGCAATGTGTAGGCCAGCTAACTCAATTTGCCCATTGGTATACCCCTTTAAACAATGCCAGCCTTAGCTAAGCAGGTTTGCCCATAACTCAGCCTTTTCAAAACCATTTAATCACTGCAAAGTGTGGGAAATTTGCCCTATTTAAACACAACAAGCGGGAATACATCTCATAACTGGTTGTAGCTTCCCCTTGCAGGCACCATGTCTGGAAAGGGAGAGGGTGTACACTTTCAGGTGCAGCGCTGGGGCATCCAGGAGTCCAGAGTCATGGCAAGACTCCTTGTCAAAGACCATGAGCAGAGACTGCTGCAGGGCCAGTACCAGGATACCCAATATAAAGCGGAAGCCTGGGATCGTCTCGCCCATGACCTCACCAGTGCAACTGGCATACCCCAAACTGGTGAGCAGGTCATGCATCACTATGCTGACCTGAAGCGGCAAAAGGGGGGGATCTCTTGGATCAGTGGATCCAAGAGGCCTGGAGGACAGGGGAGGTCCCAGATAAGTGTAAGTATCACTCCACTACCTGTTTAATAATTGTCAGCTCATGTATATTATGGATCGGTATGGCTAAATATTAATCTTATGTCCTTCAAATTAGCAAATGAGCAGGCTGTGAACCAGGAGGCCCATGGATGTTGCTTGGAGAGGTTGAGATGTGAGGCAGGTTAGTAATACTCTTGCATGTACTGTCATTGGAAATAAATCTAAAAGTGTTAGTAAGTTAATTGCCTGTATAAAACCTGTATTACTTAAGGCAATTACTGCATACACCAGAGAATATGGCAGGAAGAGTCTCATGTAGACTGTATGTAAATAAAAGCATAATAGACTGACAATAAAGGTCTAACTGCTGGACTACATGTGTTTACTCTGGTATCATATGGTAATGTAGATTTGCAATCACGTAATAGTACTGTTGTATTAAGCACTGTTACCCACACTGTGCAACATAAATAAAATGTGTAGGAATGTCTGTATATGACTGATGTAATCCCCAGTGGTCATTTAGTAAAACTGAGAGAAACATAGACAGAAAACAGTGAAAAGACACACGCAACTGAGATGTGAACTGTTGTATTTTTAGCCCACACAGCCATGGTTCAAATCCTGGGAGTGGTAGTAGTCTGCATACAGAATCATACCCCACAACTGTACAGATATGTCCAGAATGTCCAGTAAATTGGCCCATATCTGCTGCCTGTCACTCTGCCCCCCCATGGGAAATCAGTGGGATGATCCCAGACGTATAGACTGCAAACAAGAAATGCAACTGATTGTCACACATCAATAAGAGCAAACCTGTCACTCTAGCAACTCCTCAAACTGTTATGAGAGTAATAAGCCAAGTACAAGCTGTGGCCAGAGTCTGTACAGTAACAGAGTGAGATGTGAGTGCATAATACTAATGTGAAATCTGGTACTGTGTGTGGCAATATTCAGGTAGTGCTAACAAACATTGCTCCCACGGGTCCGACAGATATAAATACTGTGCCTAGAAATAAAAGATTGATACCCTGTACTGGTACTGTTTACTCTGGCATTGTATGGCATTGTGAGTGATGCAGTTGCTCTGAATAATAAGGTATCACTCCTCACTGTCACCCACACCCACACTGTGCTACATAATATAACTGTCTAGGAAATCCTGTATAAGAGTGTTGTAAGTCACTAAAGGATAAAGAAGGCAATAGTCTACATATGCCCCGGTTCAGCTGCATGTGGTAAAGACATGGCCAGAGTCAGTGCAAATAGAGATGGACAGGTATGTGCATAACATCATCCTGGAATCTGGGGGTTTGTGTAGAAACAGTTAGTTTTAACAAACAGTTCCTCCACAGGTATACCAGGTAAGAGGTGTATACTGCAGGTAAAACCAGTTCATGTATATAGTTGTAGACAGCCATTTCACTGTCCAAACTAAGGCAATAGGGTAGTGTAGTAATACTTGTAAGGTACAGATAACAGCACCGACTAGGAAGGTAATGTGAACTACAGGAATATGCTAGTTGTTAATTGCTACCCCCCCACCATATCTACAACAATAAACTAAATACCCAACTCAATTGATACGTGATGACTTCACTGTAATGTTGGGACATATGTCCTATTATTTGATAATTATTTAAATCTGTTTCTATGCATGTGCTATGCTGAAATACTCCAACATTGGTGGCATGGTGCCATCAATGTACCTGCATGCTGTTGTAGTTACCACTGTGGTCCCATATATGCATATGTTCTGTTTGCTATGCAACTGTTCAATATCTGGTTTCTGGCTTAATGGGAATATCTATGCATGCTGTTATACCTAATCCTGGAATTTGTTGACTATTACTAATTCACATATGTTGATAAAGCATAAACACCATAGCACGTATGGGAATGCGGGTCCCAGTGGACCCACCTGTCCAACCTCAGCTGCCCATGGCAGTGGGCACCAGCACATCTGGGGCCCAACCCGGGACCTCCTCATCAGTTGGTCCTGCACAATCTTCGGGTGGAACCGCCTCAGTGGATGGGGCTCACCCCCCCCATGAGTGGGCATGGACAGGGACCTATCACCCGTCACCAGTTTGGGATCATGGTGCGTAGCGAGCTCAAGTCAGCAGTTTGGAGATCAGCTATGCCAGCTCGAGGGCAGCGTGTCATGACTAGATGGTTGGTCTGGCTCTCTGATTCAGCCCTCAGCACAGCCACCGTTGGGACTGTGAAGGTGCAGTGGTGACTGCCAATGGGTGGGGACCTAAGTCCCACTGTTTCCACTAGGGGGCTTATGGGCTTCCAATTTCCCAACACCCGTTCCCATCGAAGAGTTTAGCCCCCACATGTGTCATATACTGCCCCTCTATGTGGCTTGTTTGTCTTGTCTGTTAAACTACCCAACCTACCTCCCCAAATATACCCACTATCCCTCGACAACATCCCACTCTCACCTGAAAAAAAAGGCAATCTGTTCCCAAAAAAAATCTCGCCCCATACATAGCTGTCCATTTTGCACGTGTCCACTGGACACATGTAATGTGGTCTAACTGGCATCACAATGTATTACTGTTGTCCTCACCCCACTCTCAGGAGTTTGAGTGCCCAAATCTACCTCCAACTTCAGTGTATATGCTCAGCTGTTGATGTAGAAGAAATGGGCAGCTATGGACTTTCCCTATACCCTTCCTGCATATCCCTAGTTATTTTCCTTACTGTCTTTCATTCTTTGTGTCCCTTTTCACCACTATCCTATCAAACCTTTTTCTTTTTTTTTTAAGAAATTAGAGCGATGGTAAGTGGGAGTAAGCACTTTTAAGCAGCAGTAAGCAGGTTTAAGCTTGTTTGCATGGGGGTAAGCAATGCCTACACTGGTTAAAAAATTGATAAGCTAAATCAGTATAAGAAACTGTAACCAGATGTCAGCAGTGCTTACTTCTGCGCAAACCTGCACAAACCCACTTACAACTGCTTAAAAGTGCCTTAATCACTCTGTATCCAACGGCCCTTGTTCTGGCTTGCAACAAAATAAACAGCCTTTGCAAGGCTCGAACCCAGGACCCTGCACACCATAGCCAAAGTGATTTACCACTAAGTCATCTCAGACATATATAACCCTGATGTTTTCACAAGCATATCATCCAGCCTAGTCATTCAACAGTACAGGAAATGTATGTAAACATGTAGATGTATGTGTGTGTGTGTATGTGTGTGTGTGTGTGTGTGTGTGTGTGTGTGTGTGTGTGTGTGTGTGTGTGTGTGTGTGTGAGTGTGTGTGTGTTTGTGTACTGTTATGCAATGCTGTACAGGACTTAAAGTGCATTTTTATTTTCTCCCACAGGTGGTGAGGTGGGTCAGGGTCCCTCCTGCATGCAATCTGATGTTGGTGTCCATACAAACACCGAAGATGATGATAGTACTGTTGAGACATAGGTGGGGTTGTCAGGGGCCGAAAGAGCGCTATCATTTGACATCCCCCTTTTAACCACCCGAACACCGCACACAGTTTCAATGCCTGTACATACCACATTACCAGCAGCCATAGAGGAGGGACAGCTGGCATTTGGTGGCAGTGCACAGGAGAGTGTGGTAACCATGCCTACTGTGTCTGGTCACAGCAGGCAATGCCAAATGTCCAGCAGGGAACCACATAGCCAGATGTCCCAGGGTGCTCGTGGTAGGGCAGCTGGTCATAATGCCCTTGGCTGATGCACCAGAACTGGTACCACAAGGTGCATGTTTCTGGCTGTCATGATGGTGGAGGCACATATGGAACATTACACCAGACAGGGTCTGAGGCTGCTTAGGGCTGCTTTCACATCTGCAAGTGACAACTTCTGTGAACTGTCTGGAGCCATCCGTGCTTATACCAAGCTCATTGATAGATGGCCTGGTGAGATGATGGCCCTCATTGACTGTGGTATGTCCATGCTTGAATGTGTGGTGGGAGTACGGCCGATAACCGCGTGGATGTAGGCCAGCAACACCAACAGCTGGCAGTTAACATGGACATGCTAAGACACCAAGGGGCTCCCATAGTGGCAGTACCAGCCCCGGCACTGTGGGGGGCACTGTCCTCACCAAACCACAGCAGGCCACGAGCATGTGGTCCTGGCCAGTCCCAGGAGGGACCTGGTTCCAGCGGACATCTGTCATCATCAGGGAAGAGAAGCACATCGAGGCCTGTACCTGGATGTGCCCATGGAACCCCTGGCAGGCGCAGTCAACGTTTCAGTGGCCGGAGGCAGTGAACTGCACACCCTGCCAGGTATGGTCTGCAGCTGTCCATAAACACCTGTGTAGGGAAGCCACATGGCAGAACTGTGTGTATTCATACCCACACACTATATGAACACACGTAGGGCAACCCCATACCTGCATACACCACATCACCATGCCCAGTTCACCTCATTACACCCCTCACCCACACACATGGTGTCAAATGTATGGCCCACCCTCGGCCTCTGGCAAATCAACAGCACACCCTGTGCATATGATGATACCTGTGGCACATCCCTGTCATCCATAACATCGATGCAGGAACAGGCTAATATGGTTCTGATGCACACGGTGACTGTACTACAGTGTACCAAAGTACTGCAGTGTAACATTGTCAGGAGTAAAGTTTAATGCATACATGTCAGGTAGTGTTGCAGTCCAGCAATGATGCATTATAGCTGTTAGCAACACTGGTTGATTGTGGTCTCCATAATGTTATCCATTTGTGTTGTAGGCATACATGTGTTAGCAGGAGGAAGGTCTGCAGTCATATTCCACAACAGGGTATGGCACTGTGTTGACACCATGGCTGTGACATATCTGGGGTACAGTTGAACATGTCACAGGTTTGTATAACAGTTATTGCCTGTGCCACATGGACAGATGACCCGCTGGGGCGTGTATAATCTGCAACCTGATGTAGACCCATCCACATACATGCACACTCTTACATGGCAACACTGGGACTAGACCCCTTCCTAGGTATGTAGTGCTACTGAAGTGTGTGGCTTTCATTGCACACACCACATAGTGTTTAGAGTGAGGTGTGTTCCAGGTTACATGTTACATGCAGAACATCTCCAGACATGTACAGTATGCTAATGCGGGATGTAATGGGTGTATATGGACAATACACAGTATGACATACCTTCACATATACAGACAGATAACAGGTAGACACATGTCCAAGAGACTTGGGCCTGTCACTGCTAACTAACTTGACCATGTGTCCAATGTGTTACAGGTAGCTGCACATAGCACATGCATAACTGGGCTGGATTGTGGTATCAGTTACCTGCATGGTTGATGGTGACAGTGGTAACCATAAAGTGGTACATGGGACATATACTGGGTGTACCTTGGTGTAATGACAGTGTACACAGCACACACATCCCCCAGTGGATATTGTACTGTCTGAAACCCATGAGGACACTCTGATATACCCACCATCACACATTGCCCATGACTCCAATACAACCCATTGTATATCCCAGCAGGGGTGCTACAGGGATATGCATTTAATGCACATGCCACAGGCATAGTAGGGTGTTGCATTGTCATGCCTCACCTATGGGCAGCAAAAACACTATCTGCACTACTGTGTTGCAATGGGTATTGTAATAGCAGTATGTAGCCTCGGAATGCTGTACCCTACAGATAAACAGACATGCACATATACACACACTTTCCAGAACTCAATGGGTATCCCATGCCTATTGACCCAGTTGTACAACACTGTTGTGCTGATACTGCAAGGCTCATGTAGCCGGTAGGGAGAGGAGCATAACAGGGTACATGTAATGTCCCATAAAGCAGCAGCCACAACTGACTATGGCAATGGGTGTTGCAGTGGTTTTGAAGGCCCTCATGGAATTCCCAAGTACAATTGTGCTAACACACACACACTGCTATCCTTAATAATGCACACGTACACATAAGTCAGTACTGGAGTGCATTGCTTCAGGTGGTCATAGCTGTGTACCTACACTTATTACAGATGTCATTACCCTGCTATGTTATTGGACTGGGTGGTGAGAACTGGTTACCAGGACTAAGCCATGCTTAGCAGGTATCAACATTGCTCGAATATAACAGCTAAGCTGATTTGCACACTGGTAAGCGAAGCCTCACTGTGTATACACCTGTACATTTACCCGTAGCTTAGTACTGCTTAGCTTCATGCAAACCTGCTCAAACCCACTTAAAGTTGCTCAAAACTGCCTTAACCACTCTGTATCCGACAGCCCTTGTTCTGCCCAGCAAAAAAATGAATAGCCCTTGCATCCAGGACCCTGTACACTATAGTCACAACACTTAACCACTATGCCATGACCACTGTGAAGACAGCTGTTGCTTTTCCAATATATCTCAATACACATATTGATTACTACTGAACAATTGCCTTTACTTCCACAAATGTGTAGTACTTGTTATTAATATGACTGTTGCATCACATATTTTTTTATCATAATGTACACATATCAGATACATACGGTGAGATACATCTGGGAAGGTATACACAACCGGGATATTTACACATGACAGGAATATGGATATATGCATATACATATGTTGATATATGTCTACATGTACATACACATGTATCTTCATACATATGTCTCTATACACATTTATGTAGTGCATCATATATATGGCCATGTGTAGATCTCTTTGTATATACATATATCATCATCATCATCTTCCTTCAGCTGTTCCCATTAGGGGTCATCACAACGGATCATCTGTTTCCATTTCTTCCTGTCCTCTGCATCTTGCTCTGTCACACCAACCACCTGCATGTCCTCTCTCACCACATCCATAAACCTTATCTTAGGCCTTCTTCTTTTCCTGTTACATGGTAGCTTCATCCTTAGCATATGTTTCCCAATATACTCAGCATCCCTCCTCAGCACATGTCCAAACCAATGTAATCTTGCCTCTCTGGCTTTGTCTCCAAACCTTCCTACGTGGGCTGACCCTCTAATATACTTATTCCTGATCCTGTTCACCCTCATCACACCCAGTGCAAATCTTAACATCTTTAACTCTGCCACATCCAGCTCTAACTCCTGCCTTTTTGTCAGTGTCACTGTCTCCAACCCATATAACATAGCTGGTCTCACTACCCTCTTGTAGACCTTCCCTTTCACTCTTACTGGTACTCGTCAGTCACAAATCACTCCTGACACTCTTCTTCACTCACTCCATCCTGCCTGTATTCTCTTCTTCACTTCTCTTCCACACTCACCATTACTCTGAACTATTGATCCCAAGTATTTAAACTCATCCACCTTCACCATCTCTACTCCTTGCATCCTCACCATTCCTCTATCCTCCCTCTCATTCACACACATATATTCTGTCTTAGTCCTGCTGACCTTCATTCCTCTTCTCTCTATAACATATCTCCATCTCTCCAGGGTCTCCTCCACCTGTTTCCTACTCTCACTTCTTCTTTCAACTTTTCCTGGTTAAGGGTCACCACAGCGGATCACCTGTCCACTGATGATTGGCAGTGGAGTTTTACGGTGTTGAGTTGCCAGCCTGGCGCCCAACCTTCCACAGAAGGCACACACATGCACACACCCTTGCTTAGGGCCAATTTAGAGTGTCCAATCTAACTACAGCATGCTTTTGGGATGTGGGAGGAAACTGGAGCACCCGGAGGAAGCCCACACAACCACAGAGAGGACATGCAGACTCCACACAGAAGGCACCCCAGCCGAGAATCGAACCGGAGGACCTCTTGCTGTGAGGTAGCAATGCTAACTGCTGCACCACCATGGCCACCCTGTTCCCTACTCTCACTACAGATCACAATGTCATCTGCAAACATCATAGTCCACAGGGACTCCTGTCTGATCTCGTCTGTCAACCTGTCCATCACCATTGCAAATAAGAATGGGCTCAGAGCTGATTCCTGATGTAAATCCACTGCCACCTTAAACGCATCCATCACTCCCACCTCAGACCTCACCGCTGTCACACAGCCCTACATATCCTGTACCACTCTTACATACTTCTCTGACACTCCTGACTTGCTCATACAATACAACAACTCCTCTCTAGGCACCCTGTCATATGCTTTCTCTAAGTCTAAAAAACACAATGCAACTCCTTCTGAACTTTTCTGTACTTTTCCATCAATACTCTCAGAGCAAACATTGCATCTGTAGTGCTCTTTCCCAGCATGAAACCATACTGCTGATCATTAATCATTACGTCCCTTCTTAACCTAGCTACCACTACTCTTTCCCATAACTTCATGCTGTGACTGATCAGTTTAATCCGTCTGTAGTTACTACAGCTCTGCACATCACTCTTATTCTTAAAAATCTGTACCAAAACACATTTTCTCCATTCCTCAGACATCCTCTCACTTTCCAAGATTTCATTAAACATTCTGGTTAAAAACTCCACTGCCATTTCACCTAAACACCTCCATGCTTCCACAGGTTTGTCATCTGGACCAACAGCCTTTCCATTCTTCATCCTCTTCATAGCTATCCTTACTTCCTCCTTGCTAATCCATTGCACTTCATGATTCACTATCCCCACATCATCCAACCTTCGCTCCTTCTCATTCTCTTCATTCATCAACCCCTCAAAGTACTCTTTCTATCTGCTTCATGCACTCTCCTCGCTTGTGAGTATGTTTCCCTCATTATCCTTTATCACCTTTATCTGCTGCACATCTTTCCTAGCTCGGACTCTCTGTCTAGCCAATCGGTACAGGTCCTTTTCTCCCTCCTTAGTGTCCAACCTTTCATACAACTCTTCATATGCCTTATCCTTAGCCTTCACCACCTCTCTCTTTGCCATGCACCTCATCTCCTTATACTCCTGTCTACTTTCTTCATCTCTCTGACAATCCTACTTCTTCTTTGCCATCCTCTTTCTCTGTATACTCCCCTGTACTTCCTCATTCCACCACCATGTCTCCTTGTCATCCTTCCTCTGTCCAGATGCCATACCAAGCACCTTTCTAGCCTTCTCCCTATACTAGCTCTGCTGTAGTTACCCAGTTATTTGGTAACTCTTCACTGCCACCCAGTGCCTGTCTTAACTCATCCCTGAACTCCATCTCACAATTACCCTTCTTCAATTTCCACCATTTGATCTTTGGTGCTGCCCTCACACTCCTTCTCCTCTTCTTGATCACCAACGTCATCCTACAAACCACCATCCTATGCTGCCTAACTACACTTTCCCCGGTCACCATTTTACAGTCTCCAATCTCCTTCAAACTGGCCCTCCTACATAAGATATAATCCACCTGTGTGCATCTTCCCCCTCTCTTGTATGTCACCCTGTGCTCCTCCCTCTTTTTAAATATGTATTCACCACAGTCATATCC
Organism: Protopterus annectens; assembly: GCF_019279795.1. Classification (NCBI taxonomy): domain Eukaryota; kingdom Metazoa; phylum Chordata; order Ceratodontiformes; family Protopteridae; genus Protopterus; species Protopterus annectens. The sequence goes on from NC_056735.1 coordinate 430,750,220, forward strand.
ATCCTTTTCGCAAAAGCCACTACCATCTGACCTTCTACATTCCTTTGTTTAACACCATACCTACCCATCACTTCCTCATCCCCTCTGTTCCCTTCAGCAACATGTCCATTGAAATCTGTTCCAATATACACTCTCTCATCCTTGGGTGCAGTCATCACCACTTCATCCAACTCACTCCAAAACTTTTCTTTCTCATCCATCGCACATCCAACTTGTGGAGCATATGCACTAATAACATTTATCATTAGACCATCAATTTCTAACTTCATAAACATTACTCTATCCGACACTCTTCTCACCTCCAAAACACTCTTAGCATACTGTTCCTTCAGGATAATATATAGATATATGTATACATAGCTATATATGTATGCACATCCTATGTGTACAGATATGCCTATTTATGTAGATATATATGTAGATATCTATAACTATATGTGCATACAGATCTATTATGATATACCTATTACTGTCAATATATAAGTAGATATCCATAAGTATATGTTCATATGTATCTATATCTGTATATTTGTAGACATATATTGCTATGTATATGTATATATTTGAGTGTTTATATGTATATATATATATATATATATATATATATATATATATATGTACATATATATATCCATCTATGTATGTCAATATGTATATGTGTATATAGCTATATAGATATATATGGATAATTATATGTACATATTATATGTTCACGATATGTCCAGAACATGGAGTGGAGTCCTACTTCAGCCCCAATAGACCGAACCTCTTTGTGCAAGGGGATGTCAGGTATGTATTGCAGGTATATATGTAGACTGTTGCTACTGTAATAGGGGTTGTCTTAAGAGACATGTGTGTGGGAGGTCACATCTGCTTTTAACATGTGCAGAATTGGCTACTGACAGACATCCTAAGGACATCATAGTACAGTACCACTGCTAGCACAGTAATGATCCTGTGGACTATAGCAGAGATATAGCCAATAAATGTGAACAGTCTGACACACTCTGGTCAGTCCAGAGGTATACACAGAACCCCTTAGTGTAAGACATGAGGACCAAGCCTGACAATGTGGATGTTAACAGCCATGTAGATGGGTATATCATGCAAATACTGGAATATGTATGCCCACATAGGTATTGCATTCACATACTCCTGTCTGTCTTGACACATAATAACCACCAGTTCAGAGATCACATGGTCACATACTACCCAGTAGTTAGTGACATACATTTGTACAACATCCCGCTGCTTTGTCAGAAATACATGACAGTTATGGTGGCCCAGCAGCAGTACATCTGGCAAATATCTGGACATAACATCACACTGGGTAAGTACACTAAGCTGCTAGGCATGTAATAAAGCACTGCAAACTACAGGCAGACTGCCACAACACTGGCCTACATTTCTTATGGGGGAATACACACTTACCTGCAAATATAGCAGGCTTTACAGGCATGCCACAGCACAGCGTAACAGACACCTGTGTGAAAGTGCATACCCACAACCAATGTGAACACAGCCACAGCCACATATGGTAAGCTAGCTTAATAGTACAGTATATGGACTGTCTAATCAACACCATCCTCATATATGCCACTCACACACTAGCCCTACATATACTGGGCCACTACACAGTGTGATCCAATGCCTCTCCATGGTATGGGATATGTGTGTGTTTAGCCCTACAAACATGTAAGCCAATGGGGTACCATATACTGGAGCAGCATGTAACATCAGATAGAACAGGACCAAGAGCAATGACATCTACCACAGTCTGTACACAGGCCAAGGTACATATTTGCAATACACACACTGTCGACAATCACCATAAGTACACATACCTCAGTACTGTACAAACAACCACAGAATTCCCAGATTATGCCCTCAAATATAACCCCTACTATACATAGCATGTATAGCAGTCTGATATTTCACTGGCTTGTTATCAGATATGATGTCAATAAATAATGGTGTACAGAACATATGCACCTCTTACTGCATGACATATGTAGAACTGTTGACAGAGCTGTGGCTGGAGGCACAAACACAGGGCCAATATTGACATGTTGCTGTGATAACCTCATACATTTACTGCTGTAACAGAGTTTGTTGTGACATATGTCCTATGAGGGATATGAAGTCAGTAACTCTGATGGCTGTCACCATGTACTGACTGCAATCCTCACACTATTCTTCTGCAGTTCTCAGATAGGTGTTCTTTGAGTAACACAGGAAACAAAATGCCCCACGCACTGCCCAGTCTGGAGATGACCCTACAGATGGGGTTTCCTCAAAAACATAGCACTGTCATGACATGTATTAAAACATGTAGACCAGCCATATCCACACACACCCTGTTAAACTGACATTACTCCAAATGCAGAATAGCAACACTTACATTCTGTAGTCATGTCAGGCACATTCCCCTCCTGTGTGTTGGCCTGTTTCCACAGTGTATGATGTTAGAGGTAAATCGAAAATCCATCTGTGATGCTGTTTGTCAAACACCAGATCTAGGTCCTGCTCACAGTGAATGAAAAGGCCAAACACCAACATGATGTTCCTAGATATTGGAGTGTGTTTCCATAAAATTAGCTATGGGAATGTTACCACAGCTTTTCCACATGCAATCAGCTAGAGGAGGATTGCAATTCATGCAGAGGCCATCAGCTGATCATGAGCATCCCTTACAAAACACAAGCTGCTGCCTAAGCAAAGCAGGTGTTGTTCACCACATCCACCAGAGAGGGAGTGAGAGAGACAGACAGAGACAAAGTAAGTCAGGGAGGGGGTAGGGGAGTAAAACCTAAGCTTGTTTGTGTCACACACCTACCAGCACAGGGTTTCAGACACCTGACTGACTATGTATTGCTATCACATGTCTATGCAGTTATTGCATGCGCCACATAGCTTACATGTTGAAGAGCTGTCCAAATGTATATGTGATGGTGAGTGACATCTGCAGCAGTGATATGGTAGTGATTCTGTAGGTGTAGTACACATGCCTGTCCACATGAACAGGTGTCAGCACCAACACAGCCCCTCAGGGACTCACATGCATTGACACACTTGGCAGGGTCAGGAATATACTTCCTAACTTGTTAGTTTTCCACAATACAGTAATGTGCAGATATCACATGCACCACAGGGGTTATCTGGAGGTTATGTAGGCAAAGGGTATGTGAAGGTGTCTGGTATCAGACAGCATGCTTCAGTATGCCATTGGGAGTTGTAGTGATTGTGAATATGGTCAGAAGCATCATACGCCACACACACAGACACAGGGTGCCAGTACTGACATGCATGCATGCATTGCATTACAGGTGTGTAGTGGTTGTCTGTGCCAGAAGGCTATACAAGGTTAGTTGAGGGGCATACCTTGACATCAGGCCATATGACAATGGACTGCAGTGTGGTTCAGTGGTGTAGTGTCTGGATTGGCCCAAGCAAGTGGGTATTGCATTCACCATCCAGTCACCTGGGTAACTATTGCGTGTGACCATTGCTGTGCAATGCTTGCCATGTATGTGTTCTTTAGTCCATGACATGGACTCTGTCTGAGATGTGGACACGTCCCACATGCATGTACAGTGACATGTGGAACTGTACCTGGGGTGTCTGGCCCATGTTGTGTACACAGATTGTTATCATCAGATGTGCCAGTCCTGGCCTCATGTGGCTGGAACTGGAAATGGACAGCAGGTTGACCCTGCACCTACATTGATAGCATGATACAGATTTTTCCTGGTGTCAGTGGCATCTGTCCATACAGGGCATGTGTTTAAGGCATGGTATGCCCTTTGTGGGTCACATTTGATAGCACCACAGATGTTGGAGGCATCCAGTGGGGAACATAGTGAAGGAACACTGCCTGCATGTACATGTCAATTGCACTGATGGACAGGGTGCCATGCTTTCTGTAGTCTACTGCAATCACACCATGGTTACTATCTGTGGGCAATATGCAGGGTACTACCAACATAGCGGTTGTTTCCTAGGCAAGTGTGTTTGTGTATGAGAAATGGGTTGAGACTGTTCCCTGGGTAATACATGGGATGCTAACTTTGTTTGCCAGGCCTTGTTGTCACATGTAGGGGTATGGATTGGCACCCCAACCTCTCGGCTATTTCACATCGGTTATCCTTGTAAGGTGGACATTGTGACATATAATAGGGCCATCATACAAGAAATTTGCAAAACCTAATCCACAATGAGTCCAGTTGTTACACACTCACAGCCACCTCCACACAGGATATGAATGACAAACACAGACACACACTTGCCATGTCTGGGATTAGAACTCCTACATAACACGTTTATTACACTATAGCATTACGCAGCTATAGGACATGCCATGGAGATTACTGGAGTACTTCCTACCCAAAGGTGTAGTTCACTGGGAATGACATCAGCAGGCTTGCCAAATAAGGTAAATTGAGGTTGTAGTGACTGTGAATGGCCTCAAAGCCATTGTATTCTACACAGACAAAGAAACACACATACAAACATCCACACTTGCCATGTGTGGGAATATAACCTCTACCAAAGTACTATATCACACTACAGCATTATGCTGTTATAGGATGCATCACAGAGATTACTGGGCTACTCCTTCCCCAAATGTGTATTTCAAAGTGAATTACATCAGCAGCCTTGCCAAAGTAGGGCATTTGAATTGTAGTGAGTGTGACTAGCCTAAAAAGCATTGCTCCCTACACAGAGAGAGACACACACACACACACACACACACACACACACACACACACACACACACACACACACACACACACACACATACACAGTTGTCATGTCTGAGATTAGAGCTCGCATATAACTAGTTTATCAGATTACAGCATTATGCAGTTATAGGACACGCTGCAGAGATTGCCAGCATATTCTTTTCCCAAAGGTGTATTTCAAAGTGAATGACATCAGCAGCCTTGCCAAAGTAGGGCATTTGAATTGTAGTGAGTATGATTAACCTAAAAAGTATTGCTTTCTACATAGACAGAGACACACTCACACACACACACACACACACACACACACACACACACACACACACACACACACACATATCATGTCTGGGATTAGAACTCCTACCTAACTAGTTTATCACACTACAGCATTACAGAGTTATAGGACACACCATGGAGATTACTGGACTCCTCCTTTCCCAAAGGTGTATTTCAAAGTGAATGACATCACCAGCCTTGCCAAAGTAGGGCATTTGAATTGTAGTGAGTGTGACTAGTCTAAAAAGGCATTGCTCCCTACACAGACGGAGACACACACACACAGTTCTCATGTCTGGGATTAAAACTCTGACCTAACTAGTTTGTCACACTATTACATTACGCAGTTATAAGGTGTACCACATAGATTACTAGGCTACTCTTTTCCCAAAGGTGTATTTCAAAGTGACTGACATCAGCAGCCTTGCCAAAGTAGGGCATTTGAATTGTAGTGAGTGTGACTAGCCTGAAAAGCATTGCTTCCTACACAGACAGACACACACAGTTGCCATCTCTGGGATTAGGACTCCTACCTAACTAGTTTATCAAACTACAGCATTACGCAGTTATAGGACGCACCACGGTGATTACTGGGCTATTCCTTTCCCAAAGGTGTATTTAAAAGTGAATGACATCAGCAGCCTTGCCAAAGTAGGGCATTTGGATTGTAGTGAGTGTGACTAGACTAAAAAACATTGCTCCCTACACAGGCAGACACACACATAATTGCCATGTCTTGGATTAGAACCCCTACCTAACTCGTTTATCACACTACAGCATTATGCAGTTATAAGATGAGCCACAGAGATTACTGGTGTACTCCTTCCCCAAAATTGTATTTCAAAGTGAATGACATCAGCATGCTTGTCATAGTAGGGCTATGGGGAGGGCAATGTGTGCACATGGGCCATAACCCATTCATCTAGAGGTAGACACAACACACTCAGGCACACGCAGGGTTATATTCTGCAGGTACATGTATACAACTGCTAGATGACTACTGCATTGTACAGTCATATTGCACAGTGACCACTTGCATCACAGTCTGTAATGCTGAGGGATACCAGTGGCTAATTTCTATAGTGAGTGACATTTACACATCATGTAGTTGTAGCCATTTGACTGTGTGCTGGGTGGGACAGGCCTCATGATGGAAGGCTCTTTGTCACTCTCACTCTCTTCCACACATCTATGTATATGTACTTTTGGCATATTATAGTGTGTTGTCCTTGGATATATGTGTGTATTCCTATCCAATGTATGTGCAAAGCATGACTGGTGCATACTGAGTGTTGTATGCACTAACATCTGCAACTGTCAGATATGTATGGTCCACTGTTGTTGGCAGACATGGGCTTCATTTGTTTAAGTGTGTGAGCATGCCCAGTATGAACTTTCAGTATGTTGTTCTCTGACATTGCCTTCATTTCTCTGTCATTGCCTATTGCCTTCATTTCTCTGTCATTGCCTTCATTTCTCTAAGTGTGTGAGCATGCCCAGTTTGCCCTTCTGTATTGAATGTGTGGATCCATTCTAGGTAGTTTGTACTCCATTGCAGACCTTTGTGTTCTACACCTACAGGTAGCAAACTGTTTCTTCAGGATATCTGTAGATCAGTTGGCAATATGGGGTCAAACTGTGCAAGGGATAGTGTGTACTGTAGGTGATTGTGTCTGTGCTGCTTTGGCTACATGGTACTGGTGTTAGCAGAGATATTCAGACATGTGGAGTGTTATACACTGTGATGATTTATGTCCTCAAGTACTGTCAGCTGAAATTTTTGCTCACTGTGATGTCCTGAGGAATAAAGGGTGAATTCAGCTGTGTCCAGTATTGTGGTCAAATGCCTACATATTCATGGAAAGTTATGCCATTCTGGACACTTGCTGCTGGGTCTGTGTATCCAGTTCAGCACCTTGGTACAGTGCTGGCAAAGGATCCCATACTTGTACATCCATCAACGTGACAGTATGGCCTTATCCTGCTGTGGCAATACCTCACAGCTGTACAGATTCACACAGGTTACCCAGAGGCAGGGGTCATAAGTCAGAACATTACCCTATTGTGGTATATGGGTGGGTTTGTAGCCACCCATTTTTGTGTTTGCAACCAGGGATAGTATGTGCACATGGCTGTGTGTCAGACATTGCACATTCCATGCTGCCCATGCTCCCACCCCCCATTATTCTATCCTCTTCCATACATTATACATACATTCTCTGATACTTTCCCTATAGTTATCACCTCATCACAGCTGTGTTTTGGTGTTGGTCCACAGTTCATGCAGTGGGATATGGTGGACATGTTACTGTGGTTTGTCCATATGGCCTTGAATATGGCTTATGTGGAGCGTGTTATGTTGTTATTTGGGTGTCCATGACATAACATACATTGGCAGTATGGGTGAGACATGGGACTTTGGCAAAGGCCTGTAGGCTATTGGGTGGTGATGCAGGCCAGCTATAGCAGGCCATTGCATTCTGTCAGTCCTACAGTCCCAGACTGCCATACATATATTCCCCTGGGGTGAAAAGGCAGGTGTGCTAGGTGTTCATGCCAATACTTTCTATTAATATTGGTCAGGTGGTGTGGATGCTGGCAGGGTGCTATTTACAGCTAGGGACACACCTGCATGGGACACCTGCACTGCATGCTGCATTCTTTCACTATTGCCATACACAGGTGGGGGTCATATTGTATCCATTCCCAACAGCAGGGATACGAACAGAGAGGTAACTATGGGTGGTGTTTGGGTGAACTGGGTGCATGTGTGCTATGGACACTACTTGTATCTGACTCACAGATATGCATGGGGCATTCCAGTTATGCTGGCTTGTGCAGGGACATCAGCCGTTTCCCAATACATCAGTCCTATCACCTTGGTAATCTGCAAGTGTTAGACCAAATGACATTGGTATTCCCTACTACAAGCCCAGATAATATTATGCATACCTGTATGTATAATTCCAAGGGTGTGTCCATTTCACAGTTACACATTATATACTGTATGTCTGGGGTACTTTTTCCTGTGTACTGCTTGTATTTGTAGCCCAACAGTCATGACATGTCCATCTTTCAGATGGTGACACATATTACCACCATACATTTACAATGGCTTACTGCTAGCATATGTTATACTGGGGGGGGGTTGTTTTTGGCACTGCAGTTGTGAGGATTCTGGCCCTGTCATTGGCAGTAGTGGGCAATGGCCACCAGGTCAAACCTCAACATGCATACATACTGACCACTCTCATACAATATGAAACACACACCAACCTAACATACACATACCTGCATATTGTACAAATGCTACAATCTATCCTGCTACCTTGGCCACCTTTGGTCATCTGTGCTCCTACGGTATTATACCTGCACATATATGTTACTACAGGTCTACATCAGATTGGAGGAGGGGCAAACCTGACTGTTACTACATTTCGACATAGGATGGGGGGGCACAACTGACTATTACAAGTGTGTACATTGGATTGGTGGGGGCGCCCAACAGACTGTTACTACATTTCTAAATAGGATTGGGGCGGCTCACCTGACTGTTTCTACATAGGATTGGGGGTGGGCACACCTGACTGTTTCTACATTTCTACACATGATTGGAGGAGGGTGCACACCTGACTGTTTCTACATTTCTACACAGGATTGGGGGACACACCTGACTGTTTCTACATTTCTACACATGATTGGGGGGGCATACCTGACTGTTTTTACATGACTACATAGGATTTGGGGGGCAAACCTGATTGTTTCTACATGACTACATAGGATTGGGGGTGTACACCTGACGGTTTCTACATTTCTACACAGGACTGAGGGGGCACACCTGACTGTTTTTTTCATTTCTACATAGGATTGGGGGAAACACAACAGTTTCTACATATCTACACAGGATTGGGGGGGGGGCACACCTGACTGTTTCTACATTTCTACATGGGATTGGGGGGTCACAACTGACACTTGTACACATTTGCAATGAATGTGCTGGTATGTCAGGTACTCCATTTCATTCTGTATTCTAACCTATCATGCTGACTAGAGGCATATCAGTGTACTACAGGTCTTAGGTTTGATTGACCTACATATTAGTTTCTGACTTCCTACCCTTCAGAACTAACATCCCACTGCCTGACCTGATGTAGTCTGTCTGTGTAGGTCTGGGGGGGTGGTTACCCATAGGCATCATTCAGAGGCCTTAGCACAGCCTTTGTTTGTGTTTGTCTACACCTGTCCTGCTGGCTGAGACTGTTGTTGGGTATGTGATCCTCCCTGACTTGCATGTGTGTGTCATATAGGCACACATGTGGTACGGCACATTTCCTGCAGTGGGTTTTGTCACCATGTGTAGTAATGGCTACTATGGTGACACCAGTATTTGTTACAGATCTCATGCTGCCACTATAGGTGTCTACTATCTGCTGACATCCCATTCAGCCAACTGATTCCCTTGCATGCTCACATCCATACCATAGATACAAGTAACAATACATACTACTCCATTCAACAATTGGTTGATTTACCTTGTGGGTGTGCCAGTATTGAGGATGGTGCTAGAGGGCTGCCTATGTCAGATGCACATAGTACACTTCCTATACATAAATGAAAAAAGGAAAGACACTCAAAAATAAACCAAGAAACAATTAATATAAGTGTCAAAACTCCCTATACGTGGTTGAGCACAAGTAGTGTCATGTTTGGCATCCCTTTTACTGTATGTGCGAGTCAGAGAGAGGTGTCATTCCCTGAGTCCCTACTGTGTCAGTGTATGTGCTATGCGTTGCCTCTTTGCCAAGGCCAGGGCATACTGGGCATGCCTGCATCTGCCTACTGGGGCAGGCTCAGGTTGTTCCTCCTCTGAGTCACTCTGTGCCTGTGCAGGCCTTGGCATTGGTGGGGGCTGTGCGGCCCTGCCCCATGGTGTTCCTGCTGCAGCTGTTTCCATATGGTGTAGCATGGCACATACAATGACAATTTGAGTACATGTAGCTGGTGAGTACTGCAAGGCTCCACCAGATGTATCCAGGCACTGGAACCATGAATTGAGCATCCCAAACATACGTTCTATTATAATTCTGGTCTGTGCATATGCCTCATTATGGAATTCTTGTTCAGGTGTGTGTGCATTTCTGATGGGTGTCATCAGCCATGGCTCTAGTGCGTAACCAGCATTCCCCACTAGGTGACCATAAGGGATGTCCCCATTAGCAAATCTGTGGTACAGCTTTGTCAGTTGCCAGGTGTTGGAATCATGATATCTTCCAGGGCAGGCAGCACACACATTCATTATAATGCCCTGGGCATCACACACGACCTGGCAGTTGATGGAGGGGAAGCCCTTGCGGTTGATGTAGACCCTACCCCGATCACTGAGTGGTGCTTTGATGCATATGTGCGTGCAGTCTATAGCACCCACTACCTCAGGGTATTCTGCTGTTTGGTGGAAGAGATGCATATTGCTGTCCAACACATCATGGATGTTGAGGAAATATATGTGCTCACTGGCATGTGCTGACATGGCATCCAGGAACTGATGGAATATCCTAGATGCTGATGCCTGTGAGATCCCCATGATATCCCCAGTTGGGCTTTGGGAGGTACCTGTGGCTACTATTCCTAGGCCTACACATACCTTGGTATCCACTGGGATGGGTTCCCCTCTGTTAGTTCTGTGTGTCAGGCATGGCCTGCACAGCTCAACAATTTGCTGTATGAGGTCCCTGTCCACCCTAAAGGACTCCACTGTCTCCAGCTTTTGTAGCCCCTGGAATGTTTCTCTAGGTCTGTACACCCTTCTCCGTTTCCTCACTGTGGGTTGGTTGACAGCATTTTCATCCTCTCCACCCTCAGCATCTTTCACATGTTGATGTATAATAGCTGCTGCAGCCCCTGTCATTTTGTTGTTTTTGTTTGTTAAAAGTTCCCTGCTTGTATACACCGGTGGTGTAGAATATTTGGGAAAAAACAGAGGGAAAGGTGTTTGCATAGTTTATAGCAGTATTCTGGGCTGGGCTGGTCTGCTGCCTGTGTAATTGGCTGATTCTGATACATTTCACCTTGTAGCTGTGCTAGTTCTCCTAGATTACCTTCCTACTGCTGTTTTCCCTTCCCGTTGCCTTCCTGTTTAAGCTCGGGGGGCACCGTACAAACACAGTGCTCAAATGTGCACAGAGCTGCTATTTTCTGGTTTACTTTTTTTTCCTTTAAAACCCAGTGCATGATGTGCACACCTGCTTAGGCAATGTAAAGTAGCCTCAGACACACCCTCTTGCTTAGCTCTGCTAAGCTAAGGGCAAACCCTAGCCACAGGGCTCCAATCCGCTTACAGTATGCCTGACACCCCCCCTATGATCTCAGCTAACTCCTAGGCTTACACCAAGCTATTCCTGCTCTTACACTTTTGGGTGCTGATTAGCATGCAGGGGAAATCTGAGATTCAGTATCATTCCCCTCATTTGCATAGGATTGCCTGCTGATGCATAGTTACAGATCCCACACTGAGCCACCCCCTTAGGAACCACCATTCACTGGCCATTTTGTCTTTTGCCTGCCATTGAGTATAATGGCAAAAGTGATTTTGGTTAGAATGCTTATTTTAGGGTTTTTATTTTATTTTTCGCCCGATCTTATTTGCGTGCCGCTGCCCTACTCTTAAACAGCCGGGATCAGCTAAACAAAATAAAAGTTGATTTTTTTTTAGTTTTGCAACTGTTTTCCATGCCAGTGGCCATATATTAGGCCATTGGCATGCTTTCTGCATGATATCCACCCTTTAATTGGAGCTGTGATTGCTCTGTTTTGTAGTTTGCAGAAATGTACTTGATTACTGGCTGAGTACATTTCTACAGATTACACTACTCCTGTACAGCCGGCTTTCAGATTTCTGAATCACAAATTGACCTAATTTGCGTAGATTTTACCTGCAAATGGGGTAATTTGCATACAGGTGCTGAGTCCATGCAGGACTAGTGCAGGAGTGATCATGCACGCCCCTACAGCTTATTCCTGGATCGCACGGCAGACAAATTGCCTGCTGGAGCTCCTGCACTAGTCCTGCACACCGTACAGGGATTGCTGAATCCAGGGGAATGTTTATATAGTGGGGACTACTATTCTATCTGATATCAAAATAAACAATCTACTCATTTTTCTTTTTTATCCAAAACTGGAATATTAAAATTAATATGTTTTAAAGACTTTCATTTTATTTTACCTCTACTATACATAATATAACTATACACATTTTAATAATGTATCTGTTAATCTACCAAATTCATCTGGCACCCTCAAAGCACCATAATTTCAAGTAATACATTAATATGCCCTAAAAACAAAGGGCATAAGCCCCATTTTCATGCTTACTATTTGATTATAATACCATCTAGACTATTTAAAGCTAGACATGTTAATCCTCAAACCAACAACTGGAACCCATCTTGGATTCACATTTGGCACAGGTGCATAAAAACATATACATATAACGTCCTTGCTAGTCCTTCCTAAAAAAAAAATACATTTAGAGGCTCAGAACTGATAAATTTATTGAACATCCTACAGAAAATTTGCAATAGATGATATAGCCACTGTATTTCAACCTATTCAGAAAAATCCACTGATATCTTAAGTAACAGTTAAATGACTGATCTTATATTTTCCTTTACGGTATGGAATTTTCTTTGTAAAGGAGATAGTTCACCATTTCAACTCTGCAATAATTTCAAAGTACTTAAAGGTCATTTACTAGTGTTAAGTTTAATTTGCAACACATTTAACCATCACAATGAAGAATATTCTACTAAAGTTGATTTATAAAAAAATCTGTTCTCTGCTGTATAAAACCTATAGAAAGGTAATTTCTGATCTAAATCTAACTAATCTTTTGCATATAATGAAACCATAAAACATTTAATGACATTCAGTTTTAAATATATTGCTTTTAAACAGATATTATACCCAGCTCATGATAAATAATGACACATATCTCAACTGAGTAAAAGGAAAACAAAAAACATTTAATAAATCACTCCCAAGTAATTGCATCTCATGTGGTCTACCTAATACGGATTTAGTAATTATATTCTGCAACTGCAAATACACCAAGAAATTGTGGCTAGTTTTGCAATAAAAAACGATAGTCATTTTTCTATGGTTAAACTCATCTCTTGGTAATATACACTTCTGTACTTACCCGGAGAGAAAAATCAGATCACTATATTTGAGGATGCTTATCACAATTTTTGATATGATTAAAATCTATATAACCAAAAAGTGGTGCACACTATTAACTTTGACTTGGTCTGAATTTATCAAAATGTCAACTAAACACTACAAAGATATTAAACTAATCTCCAAATAAAAAACTGAATAATTTGAAATGGATAAAGTGTAAGATAAAGTATTAACAAGTTTGATTTAATATACAAACTAATTAAACATGAATTTCTGTGTCTGACCTGCATATATTTTACCTCAGCCTTCACAATAACTGTATATGTCTATACCTTAACTTTCAAACTCTGTTTTCTTGGTTTGTATGATGAAATTGAAGATTCAGAATGGTGTGAATATACTTATCATTAGCTCCTCGGATTTTATTTTTGTAAAGTGGGCAAATAATTTATACTTTGAACTATGTACTTTTTTATTATTTACAATTGTTGAATATTCATTGCCCTTTTTTATTTTTTTTCTTATTTGTTGGTTTATTAACTTTATAAAATAATACAACATATTTGGGGAAAACCAGATTAGGGACGGAAATCTGCAACTACCACTTTCTTACTTTCTAAACTCAACTGTGCTTCTGTATTCTTTAATCATTTACAAATTAAAAATTTACTTTCAAAATTAGAACAGTCATAAAACAAAATAGCTAACCTTGCCAAAAATTCCCAAACAAATCATTTCACTATACAAATATCAAAAAAACTTAAAGTGGCTTATGTTTCCCAACCTTGTAAACTACAGTCAACTAAAAACAGCACTACCCAGCAAATGCCACTCTATCCCCACCATCCTCCAATGGTACTCTCCCACCCGGACATTAAGATCTAAGGACAAACGCCTCTCATGCATCTACCTCTTCCATAACATATATGGGGATGCACTCTAAGTCAGTTTTGTTGCCAGAATTTGGAACTTTCTCCGTATAACCCACTGCCAAATTGATAATATCTCACACTTCATGAAAAAAGCTGAAAAACATATCTACTAGACTACCACCTTTGTTTTTTTCCAACCATCTATGTTCAATGCACCATTTCCCAATCAATTCCAACTAATTATAGATCAGTTCATTCATCAACTAAATCAAGTGTTTACTATCCCCCTTTAACACATTATCATTAGCCACCACTCTCCTTAATGCTCACTCCTTTTTCCTTTTCTCACCAGTTTCCCTCTCCAATCTCTGTACCTTATCTTTTCCTACCATCTTAAAAAGAAACTTGCAAATATCCTAACGAATTTGCACTTCACTAACTTCTGACTTGTCAAAGATGTGTTAGTGTTGCTCTCTCTCCAAGAATTTCTTAAAAAACTCAGCTCTCCTGTAGTGAAACATTTTATGTGTTGAATTAGTTGGAACTAATTTACTTCCTTTATTCTCTCTGATGCTCTGTATAACTCTGTACATAATGTGTCAATATGTGCATACCACTGTTAGATATAAGGTAGTTGTAATTGCATTGCAGTGCAGCCATGTTTACAATATGCATGTTGTTGCAGATGTTTTCTCTCTAGAACTTTACTGAATATCGTTTTTTCATGTCTGTAAGAATTTCCCAGTCAACAAAAGTTATAAATAAATAAATAAATCATCATCAAAGAAGACACATGGGTATGAAAGACTCATATCCCAACTTATCCCTCACTTCTTAAACAAACTCAGGACATAAGAAATGAATCAAATTTAAAAAAAGCTATTCAGTTTTCTGAAATTGTCTGAAAGTCACTCTTAAACTGCTTGATTGTGTAAAATATTACACTGCATGTGAGAAAGAGAAGGAAATATATAAAGTAAGAGATCTGAAGCAAAGTAGTTACATATTGAATATGCTGAGCAATATCCCTGCAGTTCTGAAGTACAGTCAAATGACCAATAGGAATGAAATGTAATTTTCATGGGGTAAATGCTGTGGACACTTCTGCTTTAATGTCCTATATGGCTCAATATAGCAAAAGGTCAAAGGATCCTGATTCAATTCGAAAATATGGTCCACAGTGACTAAAATGAAAGTCTGGTAGATCACAAGTCTTTTGAAAGAGAAAATAATAGAAACAGGAGTCAAAGAGATATATGGAGACCCTGAACTGTATGAGACAAACAAAGGAAAAAGGCAACAAAAAGAAAAATATATGTAAGCTACTCTAAAGACATAAAGAGGCAGAAAATGGTGTTTTGTTATAAAATATAGCCACCAGAACAGCATAATGCACCCATTATCTTGAAATGCTATTACATAACAGGTAGTACCTAGACCTTTCTCTCTGTCTCTTATTATGTCTGTGTGTCTTTAATTTCTTTGTGTTCAGGAAAGTAGGGTAAACTTTATCTCAATGGCTTATTAGTTGTTGTAGAAGTAAGATTCAAATTTACATTGAAGCAAAAACAAGTGAATATTGTTAATTATGTAATGATAGGTTATTATTATTATTAGTCAAATATATATATGCGGATTGACCAGACCAATCACCATTCCCTTTGTCTATCCAACATTAATCACAGACAGGAGTTTGGTAGCCATGTCGCTCTCAGTAGCTATGATGAAAAGACAGCAGCTAGTAGCTGAGCTACAAAGTGGACATTAGTCACACCTGCTGTTTTTTTTGTTTTGTTTATTTGTTTTGTCATCGACATTGTAAATGAAACTCAATTACAAAATAAATAATAAAAAAAACATGCCACAGCAAGTGCTATGCTTTGACAATAACAATATTTCTACAGTTATTGTAAGAGTTGAGTGGAAATGAAAAATCATTGTCTAAGTAGAAGACAACAATAATCAGATGGCTTTACATGGAAAGAGTGATCTGAAGGATTAGTCTTTTGTGTTATTCAGTCCACTTCAAGTTAGCCTACTGGCTTCACTAATGAAAATAAACTGTATTCTTCATGCACACGTCACAAAAAATAATTTAATGCACAAAAAAAGTATAGATAGAACTGTACATAAACACTACAATAAGCATTTTCCTGAGACAGAGTACACTTATGGAATGCAACATGTCACTGTTTTAGTAATTATGAAATCCAGGTTTGCTCTTATGACTGCACACCGCTTATGTAACTTAGCACTCAGGTTACTGGAGAAACTAATGCATGGAATCAAAAACTCACAACTGCAATGACACCTTTTCCTGAAGGTCCATGACAAGTATATGCAAGCACACCTTTACTCCCAGGAAGAAAGGTTTCACAACACTGAACATTTAACTGTATAATTTACAGTCTCTTAAACACTCAGCAAGTGGGAGAAGAAAAAGTATGCCTGTGCTTAGAGTCAAAAAAGAATGCATCTAACATTACTAATATAAGCTGGCAGGGCAGTGAAAAGAGATGGGACACAAATTAATCTCCACTATATAGTGGCATTTAAAAAATGCAACTTTTTTTAAAATGATGCCAGCAAATAATGATAACATGTAAATAAATAAAAGTCATAGGTATAATATAAAAACTACTTTTTGGACAGCAAAGTGAAACAATGCACAAGAAAATTTACAACAAAGTAAAAGAAAAATAGAAAGCATCCGCATCATATTATACAAAATGAGTGCAATTGTACAATAGCAATAACCATTGGCTGAGTGTGGGTTATGCTTAATTTACTTTGCTTGGCCAAATAGGCATCATCTTTATGACCACACTTCACCAAACATGGGTAAACAAAACATTATCCATACCCAGCCATTTATTCTTGCTAAATCAACTATTTTTCTTTTACTTTGTTGTAAATTTTCTTGTGCATTGTTTCACTTTGCTGTCCAAAAAGTAGTTTTTATATTATACCTATGACTTTTATTTATCGTATTAGGAATTTCTTAACCCCTCACACCAAACTTACCATTGCTCGAACTCATCTTCTCTCTACCCTCATGTACGCTTCCCCTATCCTATCATTCCTCAATAAGCATGAACTCAACATGCTCACCGTCGCCTATAATCACATAGCAAGATTTATAACTGAAACCCCATACCGCACCCATCATTGCCTTAACCTAAAGAAACTTGGCTGGCTTGAACTGCCCAATCTTCTCAAATTCACTCAACTTACGGAAGTATTTAAAATAATTAACCAGCCTGACAGAGTCCCTGCTCTGGCCAAAGTATTTCTACCCTATTCAAACCTGAATTTCCTCCGTTCAGCGCATAGTGTTCAAATTAAAACCATCATATCCAAGAACTCTGGCGGGGATGCCATCTATGCCAACTCCATAGGGAAAACCTGGAACGCACTTCCCAACAATTTAAGATGCATAACCTCGCTTAACGTATTCAAAATTAACCTCAGCCAATTCCTGAAATCACACTGGTTATGCCCTTGCCCTAAACCAGACTAAACCTAGCCAACAACCACTTTGCTAGACTCTTTAATCCATGGTAGACTAGTTGACTATCATCCCCTCATCTAGTATCTCCTCCCCACCTCACCTCCTCCGTGAAGGAATCGTGAATTACTAACTAGTTGTTATTGATGTACTCATTTATATATATGTTAAAAATGTTTTTTGTTCTCTACCTGTTTTTATCTCCTTAGAATATTATGTATGTCGGTTACTTTCTTAGCATATTGTAGTGGAGCTTTTCTCCCCGGGCCTCTGCTGAAAATGGACATGTATCCAGCTAGACCAGCCCGGTCAACAAATGTAAAATAAAATAAAATAAAAATAAAATAAACTAATTCTATATATATATCACATCCCATAAATAATATTTCGAAGGGCCTCTAATTCCTTTTTTCATTACAGCATTTTCTTTTTCACAAGGCTGAAAAGTATCAGATTAAAACATTAAAACAAATTTTTAAAGAAAAGATGAAGATGACATGATACAAATATCAGTGAGAAGCACTGCAAGTTAAAAAGTTCAATTGCTGAAGAGCAAACGACACACAAAGGGACCATAATACCATGAGCAGAGCGTGTGCACTACTTATCCTTTCTTTATGTTTTTATGTTATGATAGGCTTACCCGCCCACCTGTCTGCGAGCTGTGCATGGATGAACAGAATGGCTGTGGCTATTTAAGGTGAGCACTGCAAATTTTCTTTCAGTTTCTCTGCAGTAGCTCACAGGATTGTTCCAGTTGTAGGAATGTCATCATGTCAGGAGCCATACAGCCAACTTTCAGCGACCACAACTCTTGTAGGCCCTAAAAGAAGTTGATTCCATTCTCATTCAGCTTTTTCTTTACATAAAAAAAAGGAAAATTAAAAAAAAACAAATGTACTAGAAATAAGTAACATTTTCTAGGAATGGCTTGGGGGTATCCGATGGCAGTTAATTGTGTTGGCCAGCATTTGCTCGTGGTTATTCAGCTGGGTGATAGTAAATTGGGCCATTACATTGTGTATGCTCTCGGTTGTTCCGGGCATACCTCAGCTATCCAGATCTTGTAGAATGCCAGATTTTGACTCATAACTTTGTCTTTTCCTCATAGAATTCATGTTTTTCTGGAAAACCAGTGATGATATAAGTCACTAAATAATGACATACTTTTGTGTTTCTTGCTTCATATCTGTTAGAAAATGCATTCTAATACAAATCCTGTTAATCTAGGAACTTTTTAATTTTGAACAAGTGTTATTTAAAATCTAGTCCAATTTTTTGGACTTTGACCCCCCCCCCCCGAATTTTTAGGCTTTGTCCCGATTTCTTGCACTAAGAGGATGAGAAGTATGGTTCCATGCCTCATGGTCAGTAAATTGTTGCAGTATTTATAGTTGTATAGTCAATTCCAAAGTTGATAGGGTTGGTGTTTGATGGTGTCTCTGATTTTCAGCAATGATGTGTAATTACAAGAGTGTTTCAGACTTTTGGATGATGTGTGCAATAGGTTTAGTTTAAACAGACAACTTGAGAGAAGGGGTGAGAGTCAAGTGAATTTTGTTGTTTGTGTACTTTCTGTTTGCTGGTGATTCTTGAACAACACTATTATTTTGGGCGTTTGTATTTGAGCCAGTGGTTATATGTTTGGCATGAAGTTTGTGGACTACTGGTGGGTGCATGCTTCAGGTCTATACTGCAATTGGTTTGGAGTGGTGTTTTTTTTTTAATAGCTCTACCTTCCCAGAAACTGTTATTGCAGAATATGTTTCACTGCAGTTACTGATCAGGTAGACAGCCTGTCAAGGGATTTCTTGTTAGCATTCTAGTATCCCTGCAACCAGCACTGGGCTTAGAATATTTTTTGCATCATCTGTTGGAATTAGTGACTACTTCTTTAGGTCTATATTTACATTCTCTCTGAAGAAAGCTTATTTGTGGCATTTCTGGACCTATATGGGTGAAAGATTTCAGCTGAGTGGATACTTCATAAAAAATAAATAAAATAAAAATAATGTTTAAAGATATAAGTAATAATGCATTCATTTTTACATAATATAGGCAATTAGGATTTGTGTATATTACTTGGTAACAAGATTTAATCAGAGCATGATAAGTTGGCACTGTCTTCCGAGTCCTAGTTTCCACTGGCTCTCGTATTGTTTACACTTATTAGATGGCGTTTAGTTTTCTATCAAGAATTCATTAAATTTTACTACATTTTTTTCTGCTCTCATAATTAACATTTTTAATTTGAGTTGTAGGACCCTCATCCCTACAGATTCTCAAAGACAGGTGGCAGTGGATAACTCATGAGATGAAGGCCTATTTCAAGAGTTCTAGATGCAAGATCAGATTCTGGTGAGAAGGAAACGTACCTTGCCAGTGTTGGAAGATGAAGTGACAATAGGGTCCATCCCTGCAAAGAAACCCAGAAGAAGGGCTCTTAAAGACATTGAAACATCTAGGCAGGATCCATCTTCTTTAAGGGATAGTTCAGCTGGCTTTGAAGGTAATGTTAGAGCCAGGGAATCTGCCCTGAATGTTTTTAATAGGAGCAGTCAGTGGAGAAATATCTAGATGAGTTTATCAGTTCACTTCCAGAGGAGGGGAGGTCATGAGCTTTTGACATGACTTTTGAAAGGAATTTTGGTTCTATGTCTGTACGGGCTAATCTGGCATGGTCTCGTCCGGGATGACTTCTTCCTTAACTTTAAGAACACTGCAGCTAGAACCTGTCCCCACAGTGGTATGAAGGATCTGGTTTCAACTGACCCTGATCTCCATATCACCCACTTTCTGGCACCTATGTCTGTTTTAAAGCCTATCAGCTCTCACATTACCATCCATATCTGGCACAACATTAAAGATTAAATTTGTAAAGAGGACTTTATTTAAGTATTTGATTTGATTGATGGTGAGGGCATACATTGAATAATGGATGCTGATAACCCTGGGGCAAAGGACTCAATGGCAGGCTAAGCAGCAATTATGAAGAAAGCCTCAGCCAAGGTTTTAACTAGAAATTGGGACACGTGGTCATTAGGGTTTGTGGTACTTATGGCAGTTATTATTGAAAAGGGCCTCAGTCAGTTTTGCTATTGCTTGCTTACTTTTTGTCAAACAGAGAAGCACAAGGTGGAAGAGCATGGTTGGCATTTAATCAGAGGTTTAGGAAGCTGAAAGCTGTGGGGAGATCCATCAAATAGGAGCAGGGGCATTCCAACATTTGGCTAAGTGCCATGCTGGATAAACCTAATACACTAGATGATTTTACCAGAGGTTCCAGCAAAGGTAAGTTCTGCTGGTCTTTCAACAGTGGCAAGTACCTTTGGCCTTCCTGTAAGTATCCCCACTTGTGTTCATACTTTGGTAAAAGTGATACATCCTCCAGATGCTGGACCAAGTCAAGCCATGTGTCTTATAATAGTCTCCATATCAGGAGAATAGTGTGGCTTTTTTGTAGAGTAACCCATCCAGGGGAAACTGTAATTTTCATGGCTCAAAGAGTCAGTGCTTCAAGGGGTCTGGTTAAGGGACAATTGTTCTCAGTCCTTGTTCAAACGAGGTAAGTTGGTTCACTTCCTAGCAGATTACCCTAATGTTAAAGCTGCTGGGTGTCTCATAGAAGGATTTGTAATAGTTTTAAGATTGGTTCTGTGGTTGCTCCAGATTCTAGACCTGTTAGGAACCTGTTAACCTTCAAGAGACTTGAGGACATTGCTTTTATGTGTAATTGAGAAAGAAATAGTAGCTGGTAAGGTTTTGGGCTCATTCTCCCAATCCCCCTGGCCTGTCTTTAAATATAACCTATTGGCTTAGTCCCTAAAAAGAAAGAGGGTGAATTTAGATTAACCCATCATCTTTTACACCCAGCTGGGGCATATGTGAAAGAGTCCATTGACAAGATCAAATTAAGGTACAATATTCATCTTTAGAATAAGTGGCTCAAATGATCTCAAGTTTCGCTGATCCTTAGCTCTGCAAGTTAGACATATGAGCAGTCTTTCCTCTGCTTTCAATAAGACATGCAGACTGGCCTTTGTTAAATTTTCAGTTAGATGGGAAGGCTTATTTTGACATGGCCATGCCAACTGGGTGTTCTGTAGCCTGTGCCACCTTTGAAGTATTCAGCCACAGCATTTCATTGGTGCTGGCAGCAAAGAGCACCAAAGCACTCAGCAATTCATTACCTGGATGATTTTTAGGGTGAGAGTAAGGTAGGTGCTGCGGAAGGGGTGGCAATATTTATAAATAGTTGCACCCCCTTGGGGTTTACTTTGGTGGATGATAACTTTTGAGGGACCTGAAAAAATTTATATTTCAAGCTTCTAGAAGACAAGCTGGATTATCTTAAATATGAAATCCAGAGGTTCCTGAGGGCCAACAAAGTTAAGACAGCTAAGGTAATGCAGCTCCTTGGGTTGTTAAACTTTATATGCAGTGCTACTTCCTCAGGCAGAACTTTTTCTCCAGCCATCTCAAATTTGTTAAAAGGCAACAAACCCAAGCATTATAAAGTCAGGATAATGTGCAGAGTGAAGGATGAAGGAGGACCCCATTTATGGAAAACCTTTTTTAATCAGTACAATGGAGTACACCCAATATGATTGTTTTCCAGTGAGTTACAACTATTCACCAACACCGCAGCTGGCATTAGGATGGGAGGGTACTTCCATGGTAGCTGGTTTGCTGCCAAGTGGCCTAAGTCCTGGCACTTAGAGAGGAGGAAAAATATTACATTTTTGTAGATTTCTCCAGTATGCGTGGATACTCTAATTTGGAAAGAGCGTTTGAGGAACTGAGGAGTTGCAGGGTGTCCTTCCGTTTGGACAATCTGGCAGCAGTTCACGACTTGAACAAGTGCTTCTCAACATCCAAATTGGTTCAATCAGTGATTCGACTCTTTGGACTGTTGGGTTTGCTAATCAGTTTAAGTTTCTTATGCATATGTGTTCCAGGGTGTGAAAATGGAACTGCTGGCAGTTTGTCTCATTTTCAGTTTTCAGGGTTTGGCAGTTGGCCTGTGATGTAAAACCACTTGGAGCCTTCATTGCTCTGTAAGTCTGGTTGATTGTAGAAGGGTAGTCAGATCCTTAGTGTCAAATTCATGGGCTATGAATACAAAAAGGGCATATTCATCATCAGTTCAATCCTTCAAAGTCTTTTATAGGCCTTTACTCAGAAGTCAGAGGAAGAGCGGCTTATCGTTGTTCATCCAATTCCTAGTACACAGATACTGCAAGGAAGATGATCCTAACACAATTATCCACAATGATTGAAAGATGGCTGACTGTTAAATGGGCTTCAAATGATAGCAAAAGGCCAATTGGTTGACACCTGCTGGTTATTATTATCAGAGAATCATTTATTTCATCAGCGAATTTCTACTCATTTAGCATGTGGGAAGCTTTGTTCTCTTGTCTTTATGCAGGCACTTTTCATGCCCATGAACTGTTGAATTTCTTCTGATGGGATGATGTGTTCATTCCTAATGATTTCCTACTGATTTGGTTGGGACTGTCCAAGACTGATCAAGCTGGGAAGGGGCACCAGTTCCACTTAGATAGCGCTAATCCCTTGATTATCTGCCTTGTCCACTGGCTCAGTCTGCTTAGCAGGTTGTTTCCCAAAGGAGACCAGACAGAATTAGTTTTTAAGTCAGGATACAACAGGCCTGTGAAATTGTTAGATGGTAATTCTGCCTTAGTTAAAGCTCTTTCCTGCCAAGGTATAGATTCATAAGAGTCCTCATCCCATTCCATTAGGATAGGGATCACATCCAATTTAGCAATGGAAGGCAGTGGTGGCTGGTGACTTCAAATTAAAGGAGGGCTGCAGGAGACAGCTGAATGGGTGGGGCCAATGGGAAGGGGTGTGGCCAACTATAAAGGGGTGGAGCTATGCTCAAAACCACAACAACTGGAACTTTAATTAAATACACTGCCCTGGATGCCAAATAGTCATTACAAGAGTCCAATCAAGACAAAATGAAGTGTAGAAGAAAAAAATATTTCAATGCATTGGCTACATGACAACTTACTTAATATCCAGATGGAAACAGGTTGTGAGGCATGACAAAATAAATTACTTTTTAAATACATTACTGGAATGCCAGTCAAAATCAAGTATAAAAAAACAAGCACCACTCAACTCAAACCACTACTGTTTGCACTGCAGTTCTAATTATAATTTATATTCAGCTTTATAAAATTACCAAGTAACATGCTGAAAGTAGCAATCTCTGTGATACCCCCACTTGTAAAAATGTTTCTTATCCAAAAAAGACCTGCTGCCTGACACAACTATCTACTTGTTTCATGGGGAAGACTTGACCAAAGTAAAAAAATGAACAGCAAACAAGAAACAAGCTCAAGATAAATTGCTTAAAGGATTCCTGCACAAGTTATGGACCACACATGATAGATTGGCATTCTGTTTAGTTTATGGGTAAAGCCTGCAAAGATGACTGCAAGTCTCCAACAAATGTAATGAGCTTCTGAAAATACAGTAATCCTGTCCTTTTATTACAAATACTGTCATATGAATTTCAATACCTAAGGCTTATACATTATCTAGTTATGTAAATATTCTCTGCATGGCGACAACAAAAAGGCTTTCAGTGCTGGTAATTCTTTAACAGTATGCTTATTAAAGCTTACATGCATCTTACAATCTCCAACAAGCTTACCTGATGGTCATTAAATCATTGTTACTTAAACAGAGCAACAGGGCACTGTGACAGCATGCATTTCATGAATAATAAGAAGCATAAATCAACAGTATAAAAATATGACAGAAAACCAGAACATTCTGCAAAATCAAGGACACATGAAAAGCCACGGTCGTACTTGTGGTCTACCTTGGATGGGGGAATACTCTGCACACTTACACTGCATAACTGCTCCTTGCCTTCCTCGGATACATCCAGAGCCACTACAATGAGGAGTGGGGTGCAACAAGTATGTCACAATTTGAAATGTCTCTGGTTGATGGTGATGGCTCTGACACTCATACCGCTCAACTTCAGAGCAAGAAATCTGGACAAAACCATACATAGAACTAGAAGGGACACAGGCCCAAAAATAAGGACAATTTTTAAATATTGCTCTTATTAACTTAGATAATAGAACAGTAGTAGGTCTTGCATTAGTACAATTTTTCTGAAGGGTATGAAATCTGAAACTCAAATGTCTGCCATTATTTTCTAACTTCACTCTTTAATGACTTGCCACTAATTTGCCAGAAAACCGTAATTTTATGAAAAACAGACCAAAAATGTGATGCAAAAATATAAAGTTGCCACACAATACAGCTGGGAACCTGTCAAAAAAGGGACACCTTTTTAATATTAACACTGTTAACTTGAGCAGCTAACAAAATAAGAGGATCTACATGCATTTCTGAAATAAAAGTAATCTATAACTCTGATCATTACAGTTATATATAATTGTAAACCCTCCACATTTTCTTCCAAAATTG
Organism: Protopterus annectens; assembly: GCF_019279795.1. Taxonomy (NCBI): domain Eukaryota; kingdom Metazoa; phylum Chordata; order Ceratodontiformes; family Protopteridae; genus Protopterus; species Protopterus annectens. The sequence goes on from NC_056735.1 coordinate 430,775,275, forward strand.
CCATTTTGAGGAGGGATTAATAGGGGAGAGCAACATTTTGAGCCAAAATTGGGGACAATTGAGAAGTTTGGATATTCCTAATTCTACAAAGTGATTTGCATGTACCTCTCAACCTCTTAATGCAGGAAATCTGGACAAGGCCAAATATATTGGGGGAACATACAGACACTATTAAAAATTGCTCTTGTATAAACATAAGACAGTTGATAGAATAACAGGTCTTGCTTTAGCATGCATTTTTCTGAATGTTATGACGTCTGAAACTCAATGTCTGTCATTTAGTGACTTCATTCCTAAATGATTTGCTAGAAAACCACACATTTTATGAGGAACAAATCAAAAATAAGAAGCAAATATCTATTCATTCTGCAAAAATATGGACAACTGAGAGGTATAGTTCAACCAGGGCTGTCTGAGTTTGCTACCCTTCCCTCCCTCACAAAATCATGGTTGAATGGAGCCTCCCCCTGCAGTCATTCCAATGCCCCATTCCTTGGTTATTTTGCCCCATTTACCATAAACAATGTAATGTGCATACTGCTTTACTTCTGCGATGATTTAGATTTCATTTGAAAGTTTTATTTTGCATTTTACAGCACAAACCCTAATAGATATCTGTTAAAGCAATGCAGTCTCACAATGAAAATAGACTTAGCATTAAAAAACTTCTCTGCCCTTGAAACTCACATGCATTGAAACAGCATTGAAACCCACATTTACATAAAATACATTTTGCCAGTGGCAGATAAAGATTAACTTTGGGCTGTTTTCAAAATCATGGGCCCCTTGAACATAAAACATACACATGCTCTTTGATACACCTTCCTGACTGTATTACATTATATTTCTTGTACAATATAGTACAGTTGTTAGAGGGTATTTTAATTTTATTGTTTTGAACATTTTTCCAGTAAACAATGAAACAAAATGCATGCACCAATGACAAAACTGCAGAATTCAGAACATTTCCATCATAAAAAGTCTACTCAACCTTCTATAGTCTACCAGTATCAGTAAATATGCACAATCTCTGAAGTAGTAAAATCCACATTAAAGAAATCTGTAACTAATAAAGAGGTCGCTGCTAGCAAACAACTTTATATGTCATTGTTTCATCTACAAATAAAGTGCCTGTTGCCCTTGAAGAATACATTGCCTATGTTGCATGCATTAAAAAAATGATAAGCTAGTAATACCGCAATAGGGCATGGATGACAAACTGATAACAGGTTCATAGTTACTAGGTATCTTTGACAAAAAGGACTGCAGCATCCACCCCCTTTATAACACAGTACAATATCAGCAGTGCATCTACCTCCTGTAGGATTAGAACCCACAGCCTTCTGCATCAAAAGCTAGTACACTACCTGTTGTGCTATTAACAATGCAAGCAGACTTTGCATAAGCAGCACTAAACTTCTGTTCCCCTGCAGCTCTCAGTTCCTTGTAAAATCTACTCGACACTCAGCTGTATCTCTGAACTTTGCAACACAAGAAATCTGGAAAAAGCCAAAATGTATTGGGGGGGGGGGGGGACAAAAGCCCAAAAACCAGGGACACATTTTAAACATTGCTAGTATAATTTTGGAAAGTTGCTAGAATAAAATGCTGTGTTACCACCATACATTTCACTGCCACGTCTTGAACCCAGGGGACCCTGTGCAAAACAGTCAGAGAAACATATCACTATGCCAAATCAGCTGAAACAGAGGAAGGCAAACTTAAATGGCTACCATTTAGTGAATTCAGTTCTCACCATAGCTGCCAACATCTTAGCAAAAAACATCTGAAAAAAAGCCAATAATGTGAGAATAAAGCTGCCAAACATTCAGTGAATTCAGTTCTCACCATAGCTCTCAATCTCTTAGCAAAAACATGTGGACAAAGCCAGTAATGGGGGGAATACAGCCCCCAAACATTCAGTGAATTCAGTTCTCACCATAGCTCTCAACCTTAGCACAAAATACCTGGACGAGGCCAATAATGGGGGAATACAGTCCCAAAAATATGGGCAAATTTCAAATATCCATGTTATAAACTTAGATAATTGCTAGAATAAAAGGTTTTGTGTTACCATGTACTTTCTGAAGAATATGAAGTCTGAAAATCAAATGCCTATTATTTTTAAACATTTGTTAACCAAGAAACTAGTCTGACTTGGAACAAAATAAAGCCAATTTTCAGCAGAGCAGGGAGAAACACTCCAGACACATCATTTTAAGGGGTGGGAGGACATGCAGACTCCACACAGAAGGCATCCCAGCCAAAAATCAAACCAGAGAACCTGTAGCTGTCAGGCAACAATGCTGCCAGTGCACCACTGCACTACAAACCTTTGCAAGAAATAATGAAGATACAGAAACCACAGATTTTATGAGGAACAGAACAAATATGAGGCAAATATCTGCAATTTTTTTTCAAATAGTGGTGGATAGGGAATTCAGGTCCTTGCCACCTGCATCCAAGGTACAGAGTTCAAGCCTGAATATCTCTACCCACCACTATGTGTTAACAGGGGCACACACACACACACACACACACACACACACACACACACACACACACACACACACACACACACACACACACACACTCCAACTACCTGTAAATGTGTCCAGAATCCACTACTTAAACTCGAATCCATGAAGCAGCAAACCTCCAAACCTGCTCTCGACTTTAACGCTTCCCTGCAAGAGCTTAAAACTCAACTTACCTCTCTCCTGATTGGTCCTGCGCTTGAATCCCTGTGAGAGCTTAACCTCACCTCTCTCCTGATTGGTCCTGTCTGCGGATCAAGCAGTCCAGAGCTCCTCTGTTCTGTGCAGTCGTCTACTGCATAGATTCCCAGGCATCTCCGGGGCAGAAAATACCTTCCCTGTATCTGGACTGCTGACGCAGAGTTTGCACAGATTCCTGGGCATCTGCGGGGCAGTCTGTGTGTCCACGCATGCACGGAAGTTCCGGTACTCGTAAAAAATATTTTTTTTTTGTTTTTTAATTTTATGTTTCACATTTTTATTTCTTTTGTTTCTAGGTGGGAGGGCTGCAGTCCTGCAGTCCTATAAAACGAGCCGCCCCTGATGGAAGGCTAGTCCACAAAAGTGTTGAAAATAATAGTTTGGTGGGTGTCTGAGGCCTTTTTGTCTTACATAAGGCATTGACATCATATATTTGTATTACAGGAAAAGATTTTAGGCCACTCCTTTAATAGAAGAACAGCCTTCCAAGGTCTGTCTCGGCTAGTGGATCATGCTAGTTCACTTGAACATAATCACTGGTCAGTCCAGTGTTTTCATTTTACAGGGATTTCTTGGTTTCATTTTTGGGAGATGTGGTACCAAATACCTGCTCATCAAAGCTTACCCCAGGCTTTAGTGATTCATTTAGGGGGAATGACTTAGTTGTGTCCCCCAAGAGGATTTTGGTAGTGAGAATTTTGTTTAACCTTTAGAGACTCTGTACATTGTATCCCTGAATGATTTTGTTTTGGTCTGCAATTATACCTAGATCTCATTGGATCGGAGCTAGGAAGGAGGCAGCTATTAAACTCTTTAAACATTTTATAAATCATAGGGTGGCTAGTGGATCTAATCAAGACGGATTCCAGGTGATCGTGCATAAAGACTGCAAACCAGATAAAGACTTTTATGATTGGGATAGAGTGCATCTGAACAATCTAAGTTTTGACCTATTTAATGGGGACATTACTCTAGCAGCTGAGAATTATTTAAACACTGTATCTTCCCAGGAGGTTTAGTGCATTGCACAGTTATGGCTGATGGAGGCTAATGAAGGGGGGAATAGCATCATTGTACTGTCCAGAAGATGCCTTGCAGCTTTATCCCCTTTTCTTCCCACTGCTTGCTTCTCAGTGGTCTCATTGTGTGGGTAGTGTGTTTTCAGGTTTAAGCCTCAGACAAGGCAAGTGGTGTCAGGGATGAGAGTCAATCCTAAGTTTATTGTTAGACAGGTCCAAGGCAGCTTGTGGTATGCACCCGGATCCTTTAATATTGAGCTGGAATGGGCTTGGTTACACCAACTGGTTTAAGGTGAGAATTTGCAATGTGTTTGTTGTGGGTGCAAAGATAATTTATTGAATTAAAAGTAACATTGGTTGTTGTTTAATAAATGGTCACAATGCCAGTGTTGCTGTAACTATTTTACAGCTTAGAGGACAAATAACATTCTTTCATTGTTTTCCCTTTCCCTGGAAGCAAGTTCATACCATGTTTTTGAAGTGTTGTTATTTATATCTAAGTTACATTTATCAGCATCTCTCTTCCTTTAACAATGTCTGGTTATAATTTGAATAGCAACATAGTAAATTGTTTGAGTCACTGTGATCTTTGTGCATAAAACTGCCTCCTGTAAATGTTGGAATCTTTTTCCTGCTGAACGTTTGTTCAGTTCCAGGCAGAGAAGATCAGAGGTAATTTTCAGGCATTCACAATTCATACCACATTCTTCTGTTTCCAAACCTTATTCTACATTTTTATGTTACTCAGAAAATAGTAGGTTACCACCTGTAACTAAATAATTCATTTACAGTTTGGGTTAAAATCAAACAAGAAAGTAGTCTGCATGAATAACACAGAGATAATGAAAGTGTTTTATCCTTTTCTTAGTTGCAAAACGTCACAGTTCAGTGAGGTAAAACAAGAGCGATTATCTCTGCACCAACATCGTAGATAAAAACTGTTGTTGCTCAGTCTATTTGCCAGGATTAAACAAATCTTACAATGAAATAATTAAAAAAATGACAGTACTCCGAAGAGCTGATTTTCTAAGTGACATTTATATTCAAACCACACATTCTAAATGGCATTCAGTCTTCATGTGGGTGGACTGAACAACACACTGCACTGTGTCTCAGGATCACTGCTTCCATAAAGCCATCTGCTTATTTCTGTCTTCTACTTAGTCATTTTTCTTACCACCTGCTTCTGGTATTCTCCTTTTCTCAGTAATATAACTATTAATTAGATAAAACTTATCTAGGTGGTTATCAGTAGCACAGCAGATGCATTCTGCAAATCAGTAGTATTAAAAGGAACCCACACATTATAAAATTGAAAAGAAAATGGAAGGCATTTTGCTGAAGTGAAAAAAATGAATGTGAGAGAATGTGTGGTTTAGCATTAGCTCATGCACTAGTTTTCATCAAAAAATACATTTTGTAAGTAAGCATCAATACCAGTTATATTCCCCTTCAGCAAGTGCTGTATAAATTGTTTTTAAAATGTTCCCAGGCCATGATTCCTCCAAAGAACTTAGGGCTACTGGTTGAAGCTCAGCAGAGCTGTGCAATGATAAGCATTAATCCCATGTACCATTTCAACTTTTACAGATATTGTAATGATTAAGTGACAAGTAGATAGATTCACACTTTACTCATGTGAGCCCTAAACAGCTAACAGAATATAATCACATGTCATCTGTTATACTGCTGTGTAATTCGCTCAAACCTGGTTGGTACATCATTAGAAAACTAGCCATTTTTTATGACTGTTACTCTTTTCAACATTCAAAATGAGAACTGCACAGTGAGGATCATTTAAATATATACATACATATATCTATGAGTATATGACACATGCCCTAATACTCAAATCATCTAACTTCAAAATATTGACCAAAATAGTTTGAAATGCAAATCATCATAAGAAAAACACAGTGACCACACCAGCCACCGTATCATATATCTATATATAATATGTATACATATATATATATATATATATATATATATATATATATATATATATTCAGATTGTCGACCGTTCAGAATGCCGACTTTCATATGGCTGACACCATATGATCGACATTCCGAAAGACCGACATCCTGAAATAGCACCATTTACCTACCTGTAAACACAGTAAAACTGCTATTTAAATATTCTCACTCCGAGATTGCACTACAGGGCAGGAAAGGGGAATCTCTCAGTCCCGCACTGTAGCGGGATATTCACTATCATTTGTCGGCCTTTCAAATGTTCGCTCATATGGTGTCGGCCATATGAGTTTTGAACATTTGAAAGTTCGAACAAATGAAGGGCTCCTACATATATATATATATATATATATATATATATATATATATATATATATATATGTGTGTGTGTGTGTGTGTGTGTGTGTGTGTGTACACACCAATATTCACAAAACAGTGAAAACAGTGGTGAAAGGGCAAATTAACCACTAGTAGCTGTTCTGTGATCTCTGACAGAAAAAAGATCTGCTACCTGCACTCATTTCAGTTCCAATATGATCTACTAGCTTTTTTTCTGTTTGATTAATCTGATTCTCAGCAAGGTTGCACATAAATATAGATTTTCTTTTAATTTCTCCAAGACTTTTGAGTTTCTAATACCATTATGGGAATGGACCCCTTTCCTAAGTCAAAATATGATTAAAGTCCATGAAATTATTATTGTTTCAGTCTTTGATGTTAGCTAAAAGTGCTCTTCACAGCACAATATGCCCACAACTCACTTCTTCTGCAATTCATATGGAGTTACATGTATCAGTAACATATCTAAATATGACTGTAAATTCCTTTTTATGAGACTCATTGCTTGTACTACTGTTTGAACTGTTTATGTATCCTTCTTCTACATTGTTCTTGTTTCTGCCTGCAAATCCTAGTATTTTATGACTTTGTGTCGCTCTGAACGTAAGATACTGTAATCACTGGGTGTAGCAATTTCAATGATCAATGCTATTTTTGTCTTTTTTTCCTGGACTACTATATCTGGTTTTCTCACATCTATTTTTTGAACTGTTGGTAATGAATGACCCATGTGATATAAATGTCACCCCCCCGAATTTACTAATCTTCTGTGCAGGACTAGCTTAGTCCTGTACAGAAGCGGCTGTTTAGGAGCAGGACGGCAGCGCACCATGCATATTAATGAGGCACGCTGCTTGCACTCCTAAACTTACACAGAGTGTGTTAGAGAGCAGGGGGCATGTCTGAGAGAAAAGCTCTCAGAATATACATGCCCCGCAATGAAGAACAGCAGAAAGGGCTAAGAAATGAGTGAGACCGCTCATAGGTGTCCGCAAATCCTTACCAATATTCCCCCTCATGTACAACAGCAAGTAGTTACAAATAAAATGAACAAACCTTTTTTTTTTAATCCAATTAAAGCTAACCATAGGTGTGTGGGTGTGCTCATCCCTTAGCTACGGTTAATGCAGCTTAAATGGCTGAAGAGGATAACAAGGAAGATATATCCAAATGAAGCAACATAGCGATAGTGTAGAGGGCAGAGCATTTGCCATATGAGCAGGCATTCCCAATTCATGTCCCACTGCAGCACATTCCATTTTCCATGGCAAAGCATGTTTTGACCAATATTTATGTTGCATAACATCAAAATAACATATATTTGTGAAGTGGAGTACTGCATTAAATGCACATCTGAGGTGTCAATGTCATAATGAATAAAGCACTAGTAAGCAAGTGTAAGCACCAATAAGCAGTAGTAAGCATATGTAAGCACTAGTAAGTGGGTTTAAGCCAGTTTGTGTGGGGGAAAGCAATGGGCACACAGGTTAAGCAATTTAGAAGCTAACTCTCTGTAAGCACAATTAACCGGAGGATAGCAGTTCTTACCCTCGCGCAAACCCATGCAAACCTGCTTACAACTGCTCAAAAGTGCCTTAATCACTCTGTATCCAACAGCCCTTGTTCTGCCCAGCAACAAAATAAACAGCCTTGCAGGTCTTGAACCCAGGACCCTATACACTATAGCCACAGTAGGTAACCACCAAGCCATCACAGCAGTACAGAAGTATGAGGTATTAGCAAACAAGTCCTCACTATAGTAAAATCAAACTGAACCTGTGAAAGGAATCAGTACACAGTCATATGCTCCATAACCCACTACATAACATAAATATGTGAAGTGGAGTACAGTAGTAAGCCCAGAAGTGAGGTGTAATTGCAATAGAGCGTGGAAGTCCCCAATAAAACAGGAGGACCCCATATAGTGTATGTACACATGAATCATGGATACCAGGCACACATATAGGATGTAATGAGTAATAAATCAATGCCAAAAATAAAATATAATGCTAAGTCTAATGTAAGCGATGCTAAGCATTGCACAGGCCAGCTTAGGAGGTGTAAGCAATGTGTAGGCCAGCTAACGCAATGTGCACAGTGTTATATCCCTTTAAACAATGCCAACCTTACGTAAGCAGGTTTGCCCATAGCTTAGCCTTATCAAAACAGGCCAATCATGAAAAAGTGCAGGAAATTGGCCCTACTTACACCCAACAGGCTGGAATACATCTCATAACTGGTTGTAGCTTCCCTTGCAGGCACCATGTCAGGAAGGGGAGAGGGTGTGCGCTTCCGGGTGCAGCGCTGGTGCATCCAGGAGTCCAGAGTCATGGCAGGACTCCTTGTCAAAGACCATGACCAGACACTGCTGCAAGGCCAGTACCAAGGTTCCCAATATAAGCCGGAAGCCGGGGACCATCTCGCCCGTGACCTCACCAGTGCCACTGGCATACCCCATACTAGTGAGCAGGTCAGGCATCACTATGCCAACCTGTAGCGGCATAAGGGGGACCTCTTGGAGCAGTGGATCCAATAGGCTAGAACAGCATCGGATGTCCCAGTTGTGTGTATCATCCCACTATGTGTGTAATAATTGCCAGCTCATGTATATCATGGATAGGTATGGCTAAATATTCCTCTTATGTCCTCCACAGCTGCAATTGAGTGGGCTGTGAACCAGGAGGCCCATGGAAGTCACCTGGCAAGGTTGCGACGTGAGGCAGGTCAATAATACTCTTGCATGTACTATCATAGGAAATAAATCTAAAATTATTAGTAAATTAACTGCCTGTATAAAACCTGTGTTGATTAAGGCAAGTGCTGCATACACCGGAGAATACGGCAGGAAGAGACTCATATAGTATGTATGTAAGTAAAAGTGTAATAGCCTGACAATAAAGGTCTAACTGCTGCACTGCATCTGTATACTCTGGTATAATGTAGATTTGCATTCATGTAATAGTACTGTTGTATTAAGCACTGTTACCCACACCATGCACCATAAAAAGAATGTGTAGGAATGCCTGTATATGACTGGTGTAATCCCCAGAGGCCATTAAGTACAACTGAGAGACACATAGACAGAAAACAGAGAAAAGGCAGAAAACAAAACCCGAATAGCACATGCAACTGAGATGTGAATTGTTGTATTTTTAACACACAAAGCCATGGTTTGAAACCTGTCAGTGGTAGTAGTCTGTATACATAAGCATACCCCACAACTGTACAGATATGTCCAGAATGTCCAGTAAAGTGGCCCATATCTGTTGCCTGTTAACCTGTCTCCCTGGGAAATCAGAGGGATGATCCCAGGCATATAGGCAGCAAACAGGAAATACAACTGATTGACACACATCTATGAGAAAAAAGCTGGCACACTAGGAGCACCCCAAAACCTTATCAGACTAAGAAGCCATGTATGTCCCAGTTACACCCCCATCTTGTCAACCTGGGGCCAGAGTGTGTACAGTAACAGAGTGAGATGTGCATAATAGTAATGTGGAATCTGGTACTGTGTGTCGCAACATTCAGTTAGTGCTAACAAACATTTCTCCCACAGATCTGTCAAATACCAACACTGTACCCAGAAAGACAAGAATGATACCCTGTACTGGTACTGTTTACATTGGTATTGTATGGGATTGTGACTGATGCAGTTGCTCTGAATAATGAGGTATTACTCATCACTGTCTCCCGCACTGTCCTATAAAATATAACTTTCTAGGAAATCTGTATAAGAGTGTTGTAATACAAGGTCAGAATGCAAAAACACAGGAGAATTATAAGACAGAAAGCAGATATGAGATATACAGCAATATCTATATAGCACACACAACTCTGATGGACAGTGTTTAAGTTGTAGCAAACACAGCCATGATCTGAATCCTGGGAGTAGAAGTAGCCTGCATACAGAATCATACCTCACAACTGTACAGATGAGAGCGTAATGTCCAGTATATGGGCCCATATCTGCTGCATGTCCCCCTGTCCCCCTGGTAAGTCTGTGGGATCATCCCAGATGTTTAGCCAGCAAACAGGGAATACAAGTGATTGTCCAACATCTACGTGAACAAACCCGTCACTGTAGCAACTCCTGACACTGTTAGGAGAGTAATAAGCCAAGTGTGTCCTGTCTGCACACCCATGTTGTCAAGCTGTGACCAGAGTGCATACAGCAACAGAGTGCGATGTATGTGCACAATACTAATGTGTAATCTGGAACTTTGTGTGGCAGCATTCAGGTAGTGCTAACAAACATTACTCCCACAGGTACATCGGATACAAACACTGTGCTGAGAAATAAAAAACATTATGCCCTGTACTGGTACTGTTTACTCTGGTATTGTAGGGAACTGTGAGTGTTGCAGTTTCTCTGAATAATAAAGTATCACTGATCACTGTCACCCACACTGTGCTACATAATATAACTGTGTAGGAAAGCATGTATATGTGTGTGTCAAGTCACTAAAGGTTGAAGAGGGCAATGTTCTAGTTATGTCCTGGTACACCTGCATGTGGTCAACACATGGCCAGATTCTGTGCAGATAGAGTTGGATACCTATGTGCACAACATCAACCCAGAATCTGGGAGTATGTGTAGAAACAGTCAGTTAGTATTAACATACATTCCCTCCACAGGTATACCAGTTAAGAAGTGTATACTGCAGGTAAAACCAGTTCATGTATAACGATGTCGACAGCCATATCACTATCATGCTAAGGCTATAGGGTAGTGTAGTAAGACATATAAGGTACAGATAACAGCACTGACTAGGAAAGTAATGTGGACTACAGGAATATACTAATTGTTAATTGACATCTTTCTCTCCCCTCCACTATATCTCCAGCAATAAAAATCATACCCACCCCAACTGGTATGTAATGACTCCAGTGTTCTGATAATGCCATATTGTTTGATAAATATTTAATTTTTTTCCCATGCATGTGCTATATTGAATTATTCCAACATTGGTGGCATGGTGTCATCAATGTACCTGCCTGCTGTTCTTAATACCACTGTGGTCCCATATATGCATGGGCTCTGTTTGCTACGCAACTGTTCTGTATCTGGTGTCTGGGTTAATGGGAATATCTATGCATGCTGTTATAACTAACCTTGGAATGTGATGACTATTACTAATCCACATACGATGATAAACTCTAAACACTATAGCATGTTTGGGAAGGCTGGTTTCAGCGGACCCACCTGTCCCACCTTAGCTGGCCGTGGCACCGGGCACCAGCATGTCTGGGGCCCAACCTGGGACCTCCCTGTCCATTGGTCCTGTACCACATTTGTCATGGAACTGCCTCAGGGGATGGGGCTTGCCCCCCCCCGGGAGCGAGCGTGGACAGGAACCTGTCACCCGTCGCCAGGTCCGGGTCGTGGTGTGTAGTGACCTCAACGAGCAGCTTGGTGGCACACTGAGGACGCTGTGAGCGAAACCGGCCACCGGTTTGTGTTGTTGGGCTGTGGTTGTCCAATGAATCACTTTTTACTTCATGCTGACTTTGGAATTTATTTAGCGAGTGCTGGGAATTTTGTGAACTTTGTGTATGTAGCCCGAGCAGCATCATTTCTGTTTTTGGATTTTTTTTATATAAATATATATATATATATATATATATATATATATATATATATATATATATATATATCTATATAGGTATATATAGACATATATCTGTAGATAACAATGGGAACATAAAAACATATATGTCCACATGCACTGTTAATGGGGTTGAGAGGCCCCAATCAACATACATCTTGTATGAATAGGTATACCCCTCCTACAGTCAAACACATCTGCCCTGCAATATACTACCAACTGTTACAGATCCCATAACCAGGCTCTGACACAACATGGGCACAAGATGTTTACAGTACTCCATCCCACCTGTATGATACCAGGCTGGTATCAGTAACATATCATGCAGTACAGTCTGGCTCCCATAGGGAATGTACAATGTGGAAGCTATCAACATCCCTAGGATACATATACACAGACACATATATGCAGATACAGATATACATATATATTTATACATATATATAGATATATATGTAAGTAAACATACGCATGCAGATATATGTATAGTAAGATACATATGTAGAAGGTGCACACAATATGGAACAGCCACTATGCCTAAAGTTACCACCTTAACAAATGGACATTGTATGAGCCACCCATAAAGATGACAATTGTTGTCTACAACATATACCCACAGAGAGGTCAAAGGATATAACACCACACACAGGTTTGCATAAATGAGGAAGCTTTATTTGTGTACTATTAAAGTTATGTATGCCATGTCACATAGCTGTTTAGACACTGACATCCATAAAAACAGAGTAATGCAACTGTGAAACAGTTATACTAATATAGTAGTCCGGAAAGATTTACAAATGTTGTTGTCCAGGCCGAGGCCTTCAAGTAGTACAATAGTAAAGACAGACTGGGCCACAGGATACCAAACAATCAACAACAAGTAATGCAGATGTATAGTTCAACAGCCTCTATTTTCACTCTTTACACAGTCCCTAGGGGGTAAAGAATTAACATATCATGCTGACTAGAGGCATATCAGTGTACTACAGGTCTAAGTTTTGACTGACCTACATATTAGTTTCTGACTTCCTACTCTTCAGTACTAACATCCCACTGCCTGACCTGCTGTAGTCTGTCTGTGTAGGCCTGCGGGGAGTTTACATATAGGCATCATTCAGAGGCCATAGCACAGCATTTGTTTGTGTTTGTCTACACATGTCTTGCTTGCTGTGAATGTTGTTGGGTATGTGAACCTCCCTGACTGGCATGTGTGAGTCACTTACCTTGTGGGTGTCCCAGTATTTATGGTGGTGCTGCAGGGTTGCCTATGTCGGATGGACACAGTACACTCCCTACATATGGTTGAGCACAGGTAGTGTCATGTTTAGCATCCCTTTTACTGTATGTGAGAGTCAGAGAGAGGTATTACTCCTTGGGTCCCTCCTGTGTCAGTGTATGTGCTATGCATTGCCTCTTTGCCAAGGCCAGGACATACTGGGCATGCCTCCTTCTGCCTACTGGGGCAGGCTCAGGTTGTTCCTCCTTTGTGTCACTCTGTGTCTGTGCAAGCCTTGGCAATGGTGTGGGCTGTGTGGCCCTGCCCCATGCTGTTCCTGCTGCAGCTATTTCCGCAGGATCATATTGTGTAGCATGGCACATACAATGACAATTTGGGTACATGTAGCTGGGGAGTACTGCAAGGCTCCACCAGATGTGTCTAGGCACTGGAACCATGACTTGAGCATGCCAAACACATGCTCTATTATATTCCTGGTCTATGAGTGTGCCTCATTATGGAGTTCTTGTTCGGGTGTGTGTGCATTTCTGATGGGTGTCATCAGCCATGGCTCTAGTGCGTATCCAGCATCCCCCACTAGGTGACCATGAAGGATGTCCCCATTGGCAAATCTCTGGTACAGCTGTGTCAGATGCCAGAGGTTGGAACTGTGATAGCTTCGAGGGCAGCTGGCACACACATTCATTATTATGCCCTGGGCATCGCACATGACCTGTCAGTTGATGGAGGGTAAGCCCTTGCAGTTGATGTAAACCCTACCCTGGTCACCAGATGGTGCTTTGATGAGTATGTGCATGCATTCTATAGCACCCACTACCTCAGGGTATTCTGCTATTTGGTGGAACAGTTGCATATTGCTGGCCAGCACCTCACGGGTGTTGGAGAAATATACATGCTCACTGGCATGTGTTGACATGGCATCCAGGAACTGGTGGAGTACCCCTGGATGCTGATGCCTGTGGGATCCCCATCGTATCTACAGTTGGCACTTGTAGGGTACCTGTAGCTAGTATTCTTAGGCCCACACATACCTTGGTATCCACTTGGATGGGTTTCCCTCTGTTAGTTCTTTGTGTCAGGCATGGCCGGCACAGCTCAACAATTTGCTGTAGGAGGTCCCTGCCCACCCTATAGTACTCCACTATCTCCATTTCCTGCTTTTAAAGCTGCACATTTTCAAGACCAAATGACATTCTTATATCATCTGAGAAAGTTTTAACTGCTTGCAGTTATGCTTTCATCACCTCTTTTGCCGAACTATACAGTTTTAAATCATCCACAAACAGAAGATGAGAAGTCTTTATACTTTATTGTTTTCTGTAAGCCAAATTGTAGCCATGAACTAATCTATTAAATAGACAGCTTAGTGGGTTAAGGGCAAGACAAAAGAGCAGCGGTGACAAAGGGTCATCAGGAATATGCCCCTTTGAATTTTTATCCCTGAGATAATGATTTATCCTTTATTATGGCTTACCTGCAAAGTGGTATGTGACTGTTTCATGGTCACTGTAATATAATCGATCACTGCAGGGTGTATCTTATAAATTTGTAAGCAGTCTTTTTTCCATGAATGTGGGATGCTGTCAAATGCTTTTTTGTAGTCTA
>NC_056735.1:430794795-430824795 GCF_019279795.1 Protopterus annectens
TTGTACGGTGTGCAAGAATAGTGCAAGAGCTGCTGCAACCAATATGGCTGACGTGTGATCCAGGAATGAGCTCCCGAGACCTGCACGAGCACTCCTGCATGATTCCTGCATGGACACAGCCCCTGTATGCTAATTATCTCATTTGCTGGAGAAATCATGCAAATGAGGTGAATTAGTGATCCAGGAAGCAGGCAGGAGTCCGTGCAGGAATAGTGTAGACTGCAGAAATGTATTCAGCCAGTAGCCAAATACATTTCTGCAAACTACAAAACGGAGGCATAACAGCTCTTAAAAAAGCATGTATTATAAGGGTTAGGCACTAAAATGGCCATCTATATGGCCATAGGCATGAAAAGTAGTTTCAAAATTTTAAAAAATAACTTTTTTGGGGCCAATTTTGGCCTTTTAAGCATAGGGCAGTGGTGCACAAATGGGATTGGCCTGAAAATAAGAAAAAATACTGGAAATAAGCTTTTAAACCAAAATTATCATTTTGCCATAATAGTCAATGGCATGCATAACACAACAAGACCATGGAATAGTGGTTGCTAAGGGGGAAGGCTGAGTGTCACTTTTGTAACCATGCATTAGCAGTCAGTTCTATGCAAATAACGGGAATGATACTGAATCACAGATTTTCCCTCAGTGCTAGCTTGCACCCAACCATGTAGGTGCAATAACACCATGGTCTAAGCCTAAGAGCTAGATGACCACATGAGGGGGAGTGTCATGACTGCTGTAAGCTTATTGAAGCACAGTGGCCTGTGCTTACCCTTAGCTAAGCACAGCTAAGGAAGGGGGGTGTATCTGAAGCTGCCTAGCAGTATTTACATTGTCAAAACAGGTGTGTGTGCCAGACACTGGATTTTAAACAAAAATAAATAAATAAATAAACCAGGAAATAGCAGCTCTGTTCACATCTGAGCACTGGGTTTCCGCGGTGCACCTTGGGGCTTAAACCGGAAGGCAATGGGAAGGGAAAACAGCAGTAGGAAGGTAATCAAGGAGAACTAGCATAGCTGGTAGGTGAAATGCATCAGAATCAGCCAATTACACAGGCAGCAGCCCAGCCCAGCACACTACTGTGAACTATGGAAATACCTTTCACTCTGGTTTTTCCCACAAACTCTACACCACCGATGTACACAAATGGGGAAATGTTACCTAACAAAACCAACAAAATGATACGGGCTGCTGCTGCTCTCATAAATCAATATGTGGAAGAGGCTGAGGGTGGTGAGGATAAGAATGCTGATGACCAACCCACAGTGAGGAGAAGGAGAAGAGCATACAGACCCAGGGTAACCTACCAGGGGCTACATGAGCAGGAGATAGTGAAGCGCTATAGGGTGGACAGGGACATCCTACAGCAAATTGTTGAGCTGTGCCGGCCACGCCTCACACTCAGAATCAACAGAGGGGAACCCATCCCAGTGGATACCAAGGTATGTGTAGGTTTAAGAATACTAGCCACAGGTACTTTCCAAAGGTGAACTGGGGATATCATGGGGATCTCACAAGCATCAGCATCCAGGGTACTCCACCAGTTCCTGGATGCCATGTCAGCACATGCCGGTTAGCACATATATTTCCACAACACCTGTGAGGCATTGACCAGCAATATGCATCTCTTCCAGCAAATAGCAGACTACCCTAAGGTAGTGGGTGCTAAAGACTGCATGCACATACACATCAAAGCACCACCCGGTGAGTGGGGTAGGGTCTACATAAACTGCAAGGGCTTCCCCTCCATTAACTTTCAGTTTGTGTGCAATGCCCACGGCATTATAATGAATGTGGGTGCTGGTAGCCCTGGAAGCTATCACAACTCCCACACCTGGCATATGATGCAGCTGTACCAGAGATTTGCCAGTGGGGACATCCCATATGGCCACCTAGTGGGGGATGCTGGTTACACACTGGAGCCATGGCTGATGACACCCATCAGAAATGTGCACACACCTGAACAAGAACTCCATAATGAGGCACATGCACTAACAAGAATCATAATAGAGCATGTATTTGGGATGCTCAAGTTATGGTTCCAGTGCCTGGACATATTTTGTGGAACCTTGCAGTACTCTCCAACTACATGTACCCAAATTTTCATTGTATGTGCCATGCTACACAATATGATCCTGCGGAAACAGTTGCAGCTGGAACAGCACAGGGCAGGCCAACACAGCTCTCCACCATTGCCAAAGCCAGCACAGGCACAGACGGACTTGGAGGAGGAACAACCTGAGCCTGTCCCTGTAGGCAGAAGGAGGAGTGCCCAGTATGCCCAGGCTTTGGCAAAGAAGCAATGCATAGTGCTTACACTGACACGGTAGGAACCCAGGGAATGACACCTCTCTCTGACTCGCACATACAGTAAATGGGATGACAAACATGACACTACCTGTGCTTTACCATGTATAGGGAGTGTACTATGTACATCCGACATAGTCAGCCCTCCAGCACCATCCTCATTACTGGCATAGCCACAAGGTAAGTCACTCTCCCTATCAATTGCGGAACGGAGTAGTATGTTCTGCTACTTGTATCTATGGTACAGATGTGAGCATGCAAGGGAATCAGGTGGCTGAATGGGATGGCAGCAGATAGTAGACACTTATATGGGCAACATGAAATCCATAACAAATAATGATTTCAACATAGTAGGCAGTACTAGACAAGGTGACAAATCCCACTGCAGGACATGTGTTGGGCCAAATGTGTGTCCATAGGACACATGCATGCTTGTCAGTGAGGCTCACATACCCAACAGCAGTCTCAGCCAGCAGGAGAAGTGTAAATGACCACAAGGAAAGGCTGTGCTAAGGCCACCGATTGATGGCAATGCAGAACAGCCCCCTTCCAGACATATAAAGACAGACTACAACAGGTCAGGCAGTTGGATGTTAGTTCTGAAGGGTAAGAAATATGAAACTGAAATGTAGGTCAATAAAACTTAAGATCTATACTCCACTAATATGCCTTTAGTCTGCATGATAGGTCAGAATACAGAATGAAATGGAAGCCAATAGAGTACCTGAAATATCAGTGCTGTCATAGCAAATGTTTACAGTTGTCAGGTGTGCATCACCCTCCCCCCTACAATCCTATGTAAAAATGTAGTAACATGTATGTGTAGGTTTTATAACAGCAGAGCCCAGATTACCTGAGCTGGCCAGATTAGCAGGATAGATTTTTGCATGTGTACAATATGCAGGGCTCTGTGTGTTAGGTTGTAGTGTGTTGTATATTGTGTGGAAGTGGTCAGCATGTAGGCATGGAGGTTTGTGTCCTGGTGGCCTATGGCCAGTACTGTTGATGACAGGGCCATGTTCTGACAACTGCAGTGCCAAACACAATGCATCCCAGGAAGAACAAATCCAGCAGTAATCCGTAGTCATTGTGCAGATGTAATATCTGTCGCCATCTGAAAGATGGGCAGGCCATGAATGTGGGTGCAGATATACACACAGTACACAGGTGGAAGTACCCTAGACAGACTATATAAAATGTAACTGTCAAATGGACACACCTTTGGAATTGTACATACAGGTTAGCAGCACAGTTGTCTCTGTAGTATGGAATACTGATGTAGTCTGGCCAATCACTGGCAGACAACAAAAGGCACAGTTATGAAGTACTCAGAAACTGCTGATGTCCCCACACAAGCCAGCATAAGGGGAATGTCCCATGTATATCTGTGAGTCAGCTGCAAGAAGCTTCCATAGCACACAGCTCACCCCACCATCAGCCACAGGTTCATCTCAGGTCATATCCCTGCTGTTGGGAATGAGTAGAGTACGACCCCCACTTCTGTACGGGAATACCCACAGAATGCAGCATGCTGAAGAGGTGTCTCATGCAGGTCTGTCCTTAGCTGTAAGCAGTATCCTGCCAGCATCCACACCAGTGGATTAATAAGGTCATAAACTATTGCCATTAACAACTTGCACACCTACCCTGTCACCCTAGGGGAATCCACTGGCTTGCAGCCTGGGACTGTAGGAGTGACAGAATGCAATGGCCTGCTACAGATGGCCTGCATCACTACCAAATACCCTTCAGTCCTCTGTCAAAGGCCTGTGCCTCACCCATACTGCCAATGTATGTTATCTCATGGACTCCCAAATAACAACATAACACAGTCCACAGAACACAAATGCAAGGCCATGTCAACAAATCCCAGTAGCATGTACACCAAGTCCTACTGCATGAACTCTGGACCAACCCCTAAATACCGCTGGGATGAAGGGATAACTATAGGGATACTTATCAGATATCACTTGCATAATGTTAGGAAGAGGATAGAATAATGGGGAGGGTGTAAGAAGCATGGATGCTATGGAGTGTGTGAAGACCGAAACTCTGATGTGTGCCCATACTATCGCTGCCTGCAAACCCAGTAATGGGTGGCTAAAACCTTGCTCATAAACCACAATATGAAGGGGAACTGACCAGATATATGAGCCCTGCCTCTGGGTAACCTGTGTGAATCTTTACAGTTGAGAGGTATGGCCACAGCAGGATAAGGACATCCTGTCATATTATCTATATATACAAGCAAGGGATCCTCAGCCACCATAGTACCAAGGTTCTGGACCATTTAAACAGACCCATTAGCAAGTTCCTGCAGCTCCCCCTCCAAAATGGCATGAGTGTGCAAGAATATGTAGGCTGCAGACCACAGTACTGGACACAGCTTCATTCATCTTGTATTCTCCAGGAAATTATTGCAAGCAAATAAATATATCTGTCAGTAGTTGATGACATAACACATCACAGTGTAAAACAGTACATATGTCTTAATATCTCTGCTAACACCAAACCCATGTATCACAAGCACCATAGACACAATTAGTTACAGTATGCCACTATCCTTTTCCCATTGTGACTCCATATTGTCAACCTATCTACAGACATCCTGCAGAAACAGGTTGCTAGCTGTAGGTGTAGAACACAAATGCCTGCACTGGAGTACAACCTACCTGTAAAGGATTCACAAATTCAATACAGAAGGTCAAACTGGGCATGCTTCCACACTTAGAGAAACAAAGCCCATGTCTGACAACAAAATACAGAAGGGTCATAGTGAGCATGCTCCCACACTTACAGAGATGAAGCCCATTTCTGACAACAATAGTAGACTATACATATCCATCAGGTGCAGATTTCTGTGCACATACACCAGACTGCACACCACTCATGCTTTGCACATGCATCGAATAGGATTACACACATATATCCAAGGACAACACACTATAATAGGTCAAACATACACAAACAGAGATGTGGGGAAGAGAGAGTTAGACAGTGACAAAGAGCTTCCCATCATGGGGCCTGTCCTACCCACCACACATCCAATTGGCCAATATCACATGATTTGCCAATGTCTACCTCTGTAGACATTTGCTTCTGGTAGCCCTCAGCAGTATAGTGTCTGTGGTGCTTGTGATAACTGTGTAACATGACAGTAAAAGTCATTATTCATCTAGCAGTTGTATACCCAGTCCTATCAAATGTAAAGTTGTGTGTGATTGAGTATTGTGGGTGTATTTCCAGAGGAATGGTTTATGGCCCATGCACACACACTGCACTTCCCATTGCCCTAGTTTAGCTAGTCACCTTGAAATACCCCTTTGGACAAAGATCATCCCTGTAAGCTGTGTGGTTTGTGTAATAATTGTGTAATGCTATAGCATGACATACTAGTTAGGTAGGAGTTTTAATCCCAAATGTGACAATTGTGAAACTGTGTATGTGTGTTTGTGTGTGTAGGGATCAATGATTTTGAGGCCATTCACAGACACTACACCTCCCATTGCCGTACTTTAGCAAGCCTGCTGATGTCATTCACCTTGAAATACACCTTTGGATAAGGACTAACCCTATAAGCTCTGTGGTGCATGTGATAACTGCGTAATGCTATAATGTACCATACTAGTTAGGTAGAAGTTCTAATCCCAAACATGGCAACTGTGAAACTGTGTGGGTTTGTTTGTAGAGAGTCATCTTTTTGAGGCCATTCACAGTCACTACACCTCCCATTGCCCTACTTTAGCAAGCCTGCTGATGTCAGTCACCTTGAAATACCTCCTTGGCGAAGGATCAGCTCTGTGGCATGTGTGATAACTGCATAATGCTGTAGTGTAATATACTAGTTAGATAGGAGTTCTAATCCTGGACATGGTAACTGTGAAACTCTGTGTGTGTGCACATGTGTGTGTGTGTGTGTGTGTGTGTGTGTGTGTGTGTGTGTGTATGTGTGTGTGCGCGCGCGTGTGTGTGTGTGTGTGTGTGTGTGTGTGTGTGTGTGTGTGTGTGTGTGTGTGTGTGTGTGTGTGTGCAGAGAGTAATGCTTTTGAGGCCATTCACAGTCACTACACCTCCCATTGCCCTACTTTAGCGAGCCTGCTGATGTCAGTCACCTTCAAATACCTCCTTGGACAAAATGCACCCCTATAAGCTCAATGGCATGTGCAATAACTGTGTAATGCTATAGTATGATGTATTAGTTATGTAGGAGTTCTAATCCCAGGTGTGGCAACTGTGAAGCTATCTGTGTGCACGTCTGTAGAGAGTAATGCTTTTTAGGCCATTCACAGACACTACACCTCCCATTGTCCGACTTTAGCAAGCCTGATGATGTCAGTCACTCTGAAATACCTCCTTGGATAAAATTCTGCCCTGTAATCTCTGTGGCACATGCAATAACTGTGCAATGCTTTAGTGTGATGTACTAGTCAGGTAGGAGTTCTAATCACAGACATGGAAACTGTGTGTGTAGAGAGTAATGCTTTTGAGGACATTTGCAGTCACTATACCTCCCATTCCCCTACTTTAGTTAGCCTGCTGATATCATCTACCTTGAAATACACCTTTCGAGAAAAGCTAGCCCTCTAAGTTCTGTGGTGCATGCCATAAATGCAGAACAATGTAGTAGCAGTAACTACACAGCTATGGGTTTGAATTTAATATGTGGCAAATGCTTATGTGTGTACTTCAAATATGTTGGCCCCATTTACAGCCAGTACACATCTCAGAGCCTGACTTTAGCAGTCCTGCAGATATCATCCACCTTACAAGTATCTGTTGCAAAGCCTAAGCCATATCAGGTCAGTGGTGCATGTGGTAAAAGTGTAACATAATTGTCCATAAAGGTTGTTAGATAGAGATTTGAACTTCACCCCTGGCAAATGTAAATGTGTGCTTAGGGTAAAATTATTTTTGGGATCTCTCACACACTACATCACCCAATGCCAGTGTTTACAAGGGCTGGTGATGTTCCTCACCTTAGAAATACCTCGGGACAACATCTATCCAATAAGCGCCATGGTGCATGTGATAAATGCGGTACACTGTAGTAGCAATACATAATTAGGTAGGGGTTTGCATCTCAGTACTGGCAAGTGGCTGTGTGTGTCTGTCTGTCATCAGTATACTATGTGGAGGTTGCTGTGATTGTGTAATGACAGGATGCATTACGGGACATGTTTTGCTAAATTATTATATTGAGGACCTACTATATGTCACAATGTCCACCTTACAAGGACAACCAATGTAGCCCTAAATGTGACATTATGGATCGGTGAACAATATAGGCAACCTTTGTATTACTCAGAGAACACTCTCCACCCATGTCTCAGACACAAACACAATTGGCTAGGCAACAACCACTATATTGGTAGTTCCTTGCATATTGCCCACAGATAGTAATTACGATGTGATTGCAGTGGACTGCATGCATGTTGACCACAACACTGCCACTGACATCAGAATGTACTATGATGTGTAACATCTCCAGACTGAGTGTGTGTTATCCAGCAAGTAAAAGGACATGAACCTTGTTCCATCCCTACAACAAGCAAATAAATGCTTACACTGGTCCTTTGTTATGTTCCCCACTGGGCGTCTGCAACAACTGTAGAGTCTGCAACTGTAACCCATAAAGGGAATACCATGTCTTATACACATGCCCTGTATGGACAGATGCCACTAACTCCACTGAATACCTGTATCATGCTGTCAGTGTAGGTGCGCCACGACCTGAGTTCCATAGCCAGGTCTCACCAAATGAGGTCAGGAATGCCACAACAGATGATAACAATCTGTCCACACAACATGCCCCAGAGACCTCAAGTACAGTTCTGCACATCACAGAACATGCATGTGGGACATTTGCACAACCCAGGCACTATCCATGTTATGGAATATATCACATACATGGCAAACATGGCACAGCACTGGCCACCCACAATAGTAACTTAGAGCCACTCTGTCGAGGCACTCCTAAAAATGAAGAACATCAATATTTGTGCAGTAACTGAGTCCTGGTTGAAGGCTCCAGAGAGCACCCCTGCAATACCAGGCTATAACACTTACTACACTTTTTGGCCAACAAACCAGGACCAAAACACTAAAGGTGGAGGAGTGTCCATATTCACCAAGGATATTCACAACACCAGGCTAGTTGCCCAACACAATGCATCTAAAATTCTCCAGATGCAATTAACACTAGGTAAGACTGCAATCCAAATTGTAGCTTGCTACAGATCCCCCACCATGCTCCAAAATTCTCACTACACCTTTCCTTTCTAAACATACTGGAAAATTTTAAGATACAACCAAACACCCTAATACTGGGTGATATCAACTACCCTACCATTAACTGGGAAAACTACTCGTGTACCAACTCCTTTGCCAAATGGTTCTTGGAATTCATAAATTCCAACACCCTTAATCAACTAATCCTTAGTCCCACTATGGGCTCCAATATCCTAGACCTGGTCATTACCAACATGGGAAATTGATGCTCCACACCTATGGTCACCCCCTCATTGGTCAGATCTGACCATAAGCTAATCACCCTTGACATCCGCATCCCACCCCCACCAACCAGTAAGGAAACCTCCATAAAAAACTTCTCCAAAGCCAACTTCATGCTACTCAAGGCAGAAGTGACAAACCTCATGACACCCATTCAGACAGGAACTGAAAGTTCAACTGCTGAATCGTACACTAAGGCACTGTACGAGCACATCCACTCGTACATGAATCGTGCCATCCCCAATAAAACCAAGACACTCTCCTCCAAAAAAAGGAAGCCAATCTGGTGGTCCCTTGCCATAAACAAACTTTACAACAAAAGGAAGAAACTGTTGCAGAAAAGAGGAAAATCGCAGGATGCAAAAAATCTCCCTTACCAGCCTCAATAAGAAGCTGAGACCCCTAATAAAATCCTCCAAAGCTAGTTACAAAAATAAAATTGCCACAGATTCCAAAGACAACCACAAGGCATTCTATAACTATGTCAAGAATCTAAATGGTAATGCTCAAATCTCCTCTGAGCTAAAACAGAATGGCATTAAATATACTGATCCCAAGGATATTGCCAATAACCTGGCAGATCGATTCACTCAAACTTTACCCCCTCTCACCCCCTAAATGGCCCATCTCAATACTGAAAGATTGCCAATGTCTGGTAATAACGGCCACACAGGTAAAAAACGCACTCTCCAAAGCTAAGAATACAGCATCCATGGGACCAGACGACATCCCAGGCTGTGTACTACACAAACTACAAAATGAACTGGCACCTCAGCTAAGTGTCATGTTTAATCATAGCTTCACCTCAAGCTTCATTCCCACTGACTGTAGCACAGCTACAGTTATCCCACTCCATAAGGAGAGATCCACCTTGGATACTGGTAACTACCTTCCCATCAGTCTGATGAGCCTGACCTGCAAGGCCATGGAACATATTATCATGGAACTTATACACAAAGACATTGGCAACCATCAAAAACTGGACCTCATGCAGACTGGGTTCATGAAGGGCCGATCTTGTCTCCTGAACCTGATTGACTTCTTCAAATCAGTTTCCAGAGCCATGGACAAGGGTAAGGTGGTACACACAGCCTATCTGGTCCTCGGCAAGGCTTTCGACACCATCCCCCACTCTGGAATCATAGATAAACTTATTAAGCTGGGCATTCATCCCTATGTCACTCGATGGGTTGCCAACTGGCTTACTGACAGAACCCAGACTGTAAATGTAGCTGACTCCAAATCCAGCTCCAGACAAATGACAAGTGGAGTACCTCAGGGTTCATTCCTGGGACCACTCTTGTTTTGCATCTACTTCTCTGAAGTACAGGCCAACACTAAGGGAACTAAGGGACTCTGGCTAACAACGTTTGCAGATGACTGCAAACTGGGAGCCATTATTGAATTCCCAAATGATGTGGATATTCTACAAAAGGGCCTTACAGAAACAGATGCTTGGTGCCAGAGCCATGAGATCAAGCTCAATGCCAAGACATGTATAGTTATCCCTTTTGGAAAAAAACATGTACCCGTGAATTATCACATAGGTGGCAGTACACTAAACACCAAAAGTGTGATAAGAGACTTAGGGACATCCTTCTATGTGGCACACCTCATCACTAAGGGCTTTTCATCCAGAAAAAAGGAGGTCATTGACCCACTGTACTCATCCCTCATTAGATCTATTGTAGAATACAACGTCCCATTTGGTATGTACCTCTCAAGACATCTGCAACAACTGGGAAGGCCGCAGAAATACCTCACTAAAAGAATCACAGGCCTAAAGCAGATGCCCTATGCTGACCATTTAAAAAAACTCCACCTATACTCTGTCGCATATCGTCTACTCAGATGCGATCTCTGCTTAACATACAAGGCCATGTCAAACCCAAAGCAGTTGGACATGCTACACTTAAAGAAATCCCAATCCCTCTGAGACACATGCTTCAAGGATCTAAACTTTGTCATCACAATGAACAAAACATGCTGGAGGGATAGGTTCCTGACCCTGAGACTCCCCAGTCTCTGGAATAGACTGCCCATACATGTCAAGCAAAGCACTTCTTTGGCCCTCTTCAAAAGGAACCTTGATGATTGGATGGGAGATAGGAAATTCACCCGCAGGGATCACATCAGTCACCCTGCTAGACAGGGGTCCAGGGAAGTAAATACCATGGGAAGAAATAGCCAAGGAATTGTTATGGCTAGGCTTGTATAGGCCATAGGGCCAATAGCCTAGTACCAACCTATGAACCTATGAAACTATCAGTGGATGGTGAATACAATACCCACCTGTATGGGCCAATCCAGGGACTACACCCCTGAACCATACTGGAGACAATTTTCAGGTGGCCTGATGCCAAGGTATTCCCTTTGCCTAGCCTTGTACAGCCTTCAGGCACAGTCAACTACTACACACCTGTGAAGCAATGAACCCCTGCATCTCAGTACTGGCAAGTATGTGTGTGTGTGTGTGTGTGTGTGTGTGTGTGTGTGTGTGTGTGTGTGTGTGTGTGTGTGTGTGTGTGTGTGTGTGTGTGTGTGTGTGTGTGTGTGTGTGTGTGTGTGTGTGTGTGTGTGTGTGTGTGTGTGTGTGTGTGTGTGTGTGTGTGTGTGTGTGTGTATGTGTTTGTATGCTTATGTGTATCTGTGTGTGTAGAGATTAATGATTTTGAAGCCATTCACACTCACTACACTTCCTATTGCCCTACTGTTGCACGCCTGCTGATGTCAGTCACCTTGAAATAACCCTTTGGCCATATAGCAGTCTGATAAGTTCTGTGGTGCATGTGATAACTGCGTAATACTGTAGTGTAGCAAACTGGTTAATTATAAGTTCTCATCCTGACCCTGCCAACTATGATAATGTGTGTTATTCCTTGAGAGAATGCATGTGTGTATATTCCTTGACACCTGTTTATGTGGACAGTCACATGTACTACACTTCTCTTATCCCTCCTTTATCACTGTTGCTGATATCACTCACCTTCAAAGATACATTGGACAACTCTATAACATGTAAGCTCTGTGGTGCATGCAATAACTGCATAACAATGTAATAGAAATACATAGTTAATTAAGGTTTTGAAACTCAGTACTTATAAATGTGTGTTTGTGTGTGTGTTATCAGTATCCTGGGTGGGTGTTGGGGTGATTGTGTAATGATAGGGTCCATTGCAGTGTGGGTTTTGCTACATCATTATATTAAGGAGCTACATGTCCCATTGTCAACATTACAAGGCCAACATTTTCCAAACATTGTAGAAATTGTTGTCGACAATCCTCAGCCATAAATGTGTAAAGCCATGTGCGATTACCATGTGTCAGTATAGATTAGTACACAATATAGGCAACCATCATAATGCTCAGATACCACTCTCCACCCATGGATCATACACACACATGCTCGGCTCTTATTCTCCTAATCCCTTCCTTTCTTACTTTGTCTCTGACTGTCTCTCTCTCTCTCTCACTCCCTCTCTGGTGGATGTGGAAAAGTACACCTGCTTTGCTTAGGCAGCAGCGTGAATTTTGTAAGTGATGCTCATGATCAGCTGATGGCCTGTGCATGAATTGCAGTCTCCCACTTGCAAATTGCATGTGGAACAGCTGCGGTATCATTCCTATAGGCAATTGCATGGAAGCACACTCCTATACCTAAGCACTTCACGTAGGTGTTGGCCATTTTCCATCACTGTGAGCAGGACATCATGTGGGTGTTTGACAAACAGCATCACAGAGGGTAGTTGGATACACCTCTTACAACATACACTGTGGAGACAGGGCAACAAACAGGAAGGGGTTGTTCCAGACATCGAAACAGAATGTAAGTATTGCTCTTCTACATTTGAAGTAATGTTGGTTTAACAGGGTTTGTGTGGATATGGCTGTTCTACATGATTTAATATCTGGCATGACAGTGATATATGGTTGAGGAAACTCTCACCTGTAGGGCTATCTTCAGACTGGCCAAAGTTTGGAGTCTTACATGTGTTATGTTACCCACACATTTCCTATCTTTAGAAATGCAGTAGCATACTCTGATGATTGCAGTCAGTACATGGTGACATCCATGTGAGTTACTGACTTCATATCCCTCAGAAGACATATGTCACAGCAAACCCTGTTACACCAGTAAATGTATGAGTTTATCATGGCAACATGTCAATATTGGCCCTGTGCTTGCACTTCCAGCCACGAGTCTGTTGACCTTTGTACATATGTCATGCAGTAAGAGGTACATTTGTTCAGTACATCATTATTTATTGACATCATACCTGATAATAAGCCAGTGAGATATCAGACTGCTAGACATGTTATGTATAGTAGACCTTATATTTGAGGACAAAACCTGGACATTCTGTTGTAGTGTGTACAGGAGTGATGTCTGTGTACTTATGGTGATTGTTGATAGAGTGTGTATTGTGAATATGTACCTTGGCCTGTGTACAGACTGTGGTATATGTCATTGTTCTTGGTCCTGTTCTATCTGATGTTGCATGCTGCTCCAGTGTATGGTACCATGTTTGTAGGGCCAGACGGACACATGTCCCATACCACAGTCAGGCATTGGAATACACTGTGCATTGGCCCAGTATATGTAGGGTTAGTGTGTGAGTGGTACATATAAGGATAGTGTTGTTCACACAGTCCATAAACTGTAATATTAATTACACTTACCATATGTGACTGTGGCTGTGTTCATACTGGTTATGGGTATGCAGTTTCACACGTGTCTGTTACTCCATGCTGTTACATGCCTGTAGAGCATACTATATTTATATATATGTATATTCCCCTATAAGAAATGTAGGCCAATGTTGTGGAAGTCTGCCTGTAGTTTGCACAGTGCTTTGTGACATGCCTAGCAGATGAGTATATTTACCCAGTGTGATGTCATGTCCAGATATTTGTCAGATGTACTGATGCTGGGCCACCATAACTGTTGTATATTTCTGACAAAGAGTGGGATGCTGTACAGATGTATGTCACTAACTAGTGGGTAGTATGTGGGCTTGAGACCTCTGCTCCTCCAGTTATTATGTGTCAGGACAGACATTAGTGTGTGAATGCATAAACTGCGTGAGCTTATCTATTCCAGTATTTTCGTGATATCCCCATTTACATGGCTGTAAACATCCACTTTGTCAGGCTTGGTCCACACGTCTTGCACTAAGGAGTTCTGTGTATACCTCTGGACTGACCAGAGTGTGTCAGACTGACCACATTTATTGGTCATACCTCTGCTGTATTCTACAGGATCATTACTGTGATATGTGTGGTACTGCACTATGATGATCTTAAGATGTCTGTCAGTAACTGATGGTGCACATGTCAGTTTCTGTTGTGACTTCCCATACATTTCTGTTAAGACAACCCCTGTTATTGTAGCAACATTCTACATTTATACTTGCAATACTTACATGACATCCCCTTGCACTAAGAGGCTGTGACTATTGGTGCTGAGGTATGACTCCACTACATGTTATTGACATATGTTATACATATATGTGTATATATATATATATATATATATATATATATATATATATATATATATATGTGTGTGTGTGTGTGTATATATATATATATATATATATATATATATATATATATATACACACACACACACACACACACACACACAGCTTCCCCCAACACGCAAACACTCAAACCTATACTAAATACAACCAGTGGGGCAACCCCCCTGCACACCCCCACCCCCCACCCCCCTACTTAAATATATTAACTCCATGGTCACACTACACAGACACACAAAAGCACCACCATACAACCTACATTCCCTTCGCACATACAGATCACAGTAACCAAATACACTGACACACACTAAAGCCCCTAACTTCTTCTGGCTTTTTCCTGGTTAGGGGTCACCACAGTGGATCACCTGTCTGCTCAAGATTGGCAGTGGAGTTTTTTTACAGTGTCGAGTTGCCAGCCGGCGCCCAACCTTCCACATAAGGTACACACACTCACACCTAGGGCCAATTTAGAGTGTCCAATCCACCTACTGCATGTCTTTGGGATGTGGGAGGAAACCAGAGCACCCGGAGGAAATCCACACAACCACAGGGAGGACATGCAGACTCTGCACAGAAGGCAGCCCAGCCGATAATCGAATCGGATTACCACTTGCTGTGAGGTGGCAATGCTAACCGCTGCACCACCATGGCCACTCAAACTAAAACCCCTAACTAAAACCCTTAAACATAAATACTTACCTGAACTTCCAGCTATCCCTTCACACAGAGCAAAACCAGAAGCGCTACTTCAAAATCATCGTACTTCAGGATTTTGAAATTCGCGCTTCTGGGGTTTCAAACTTTTGAGCTTTCAGCTTTATAATCTCAGGATTCTGAAATTCGGTATTTCAGAATTTCGGGATTATAAAGTTTTCCTATATATATATATATATATATATATAAATATACACACACACACACACACACGCACACACACACATATATATATATATATATATATATATATATATATATATATATATATATATATATCCCACCATATTTATTGATTTGTTTATATAGATATAACATACTGATTCAACAATATTTTCACTAACAAGTACTACACAATTGTAGAAGTCAAAGCAGTTGTTCACTACTATTCAGTATGTGTACTGACAGAATATTGGAAAAAACAACAAACATCTTCATAGCTGTAATGCCTTAGTGGTTAACTGCTCTGACTAAAGTGTACAGCATCTTGGGTTCAAAACTTGTAAGGGCTCTATTTTTATTGCTAGGCAGAGCAAGGACTGTTGGATACTGAGTGGTTAAGGCAGTTTTGAGCAGTTTTAAGTGGGTTTGTGTGGGTTTGCTCGATGGTAAGCGGTGCTAACATATGGTTAAACAAAAAGGCGCATGCACCGCTTCAGATTCGCTTACCAGTGTGCAAATCTGCATTTATATTGTAGCAATGCTGAAACCTTCTAAGCATTGCTCATCCCCTGTAACCAGTGATCACATTCCAGTCTGATAAAATAGCAGGGTAATGACACCTTTAATAAGTGTATTTAATTCTATGTACATAACATAAGTCTATGTGCTGTCATTACAGTAGCAAGGGGTGTGAGTCTACTATCTGGGACACCTGAGTATATATGGCTTGTCCAACACCCTTTTCCATTTGAATGTGTTTCATACATGGGTAGTATCCCAGGTTATATGCAGTCACACTGGCATGTAGTATATCATTACATTACTACTGTTAATAGTGCTTTTCCAAGTAAGAGTAGATTGCAGATTGTAGTACTGGAACCAAACACCCCTGCATGCAAAGATGGACTCTGTGTCCTGACTATCATGTTCTTGGTGTGTGAGCTGTGTGTCATAAAGTATTTGCTACTGGATATTAATCTGACGTTGATATTAACTGTAGACTATTGTGTTTATAGGACATGTCATTGAGGGCTGCTGTCATGTAGTAATGGCATACCTATCAGTGGCAGATGTTTTTCTGTCAAACCATTCATCCTAATGAATAACCAATTGGTGAGCTGATTTCTGTCTGTCCTCTGTACAGATGTGCAAATGTTAGGTATTCATCTTGGCTGGTTACAGGCAATCTATGTTTGACTGACACTGACATGTCTGCCCAGCTGTGTTATGAATGCCACAGCTAGGAAACCCCAGCCTGTATGCACCACACGCCATGGATACCTTAACTACACTACCACAGTTAACAGAACGTGCTTGGGTACAGGTCTCCAAGACAGACACTGACCATGTTATGCAATATATGCTGCATACATATCAATTTGAGAACCTCACTGGCCCTCTGCAAGAGGCAGCCAGATGATTTGATGTTGCATTTAACTCTCACCCTGAGAATCACTCACATGGCATCAATTGATAGATGCCCTGCTGACAAATGACAGGTGGCATGATACCATTGTACCCACATTCCCTACTCTCCTCATCTCTCCATGGACAATATCCTGGTACACACCTATGAACACCTGCACCTGTGAACCCCAGTACTGATAAATGTGTCAGTATGCATTACTGAAAATAACAGTGTCTGTGTGTTTGTAAACCTGTAGTTGATAATACCCTGAGGGCCTTCTCACCCACTGCACCCCTTGCCATAGTTAGATATGGCTGCTGCTGTAATGGACATTACATTTACCTTGTTACACTCTTCACCCTATGGGCTAACTGGAGTGTGTAGTAACAGCACAACACTGTTGTACAAATGGGTAGATAGGCATGGGTTTGCTTTGAGTCCTGGCAAGTGTGTGTATTTGTGCAAGTGTGTATATTTTTAGGATACAGCATTCTGTGGCCACAATCTCCTAATACAATACACCTTGCCATACAATGTAAGGGATAATGATGTTGCTGACCATAGGAGAGCCATGACAAGCCATCGCCCTACTATCCCTGTGGCATGTGCAATAGATGCATATCCCTGTAGTAACACTCTTGAGATAGACAAGGGGTTGTATTGCAGTCCTGGTCAATGTTTGATTGTGGGTATGTCAGAATATTATCATGGGTTTCAGTGAGTACAATATCCAATGTGGGGTGTGGGTGCTGGGTATACTGTCTTTACACCATGGCACCCCCAGTACATTTCCCAAAGTCCACTGTATGGGGACCAATGTCACCATCAACCATACAGGTAACCGATTACACTAGCCAGCCCAATGATGCATGTGCTGTGTGCAACTTATCTGTAACAGAATGGACTCACTGACAAAGTAGTTAGCACTGATAAACCCAGGTCTCTCAGCAGTGTCTATGACTGTTATGTGTTTGTCAATGTGTATATGACAGTATGTCACATGATGTATTGTTCATAAACAACCAGTACATCCCCCATTACCATACTGTACAAGGCCTGGCGATGTTCTTCACTTAACAAGTAACCTGGGACACACTTCATACTAAAAGCTGTGTGGTGTGTGCAGTTAAGGCCACACACATTAGTAGCAATAAGTACCTAGGTAGGGGTTCTACTCTTAGTGTTGACAAGTAAGAATGTGTGTGTATGTGAAGGGATCTACTTCAGTTTGCGGAAAATACATGTCCCAGGAGGTCATCTGTCTGAGAACTGACTGGCAAATGATAACATTTTAAAGGTATGATCTTGTGGAAATTCATTCCATCAAAACTAGTAGTAGATGTGTAAATGCCCTCTTCCCCACTGTATAGCTGTACATCGATACTGAGGTTGGTATATAAAGCTGGGTGTGGATGTTGTGGACACAGCCACCATCATTGCGGTTATTGTTGTGTGTATTTCCCTGCCTAGTCAGCTTTAATACTCTACAGTTTATGTTAACAGGTTAAGCAGCTGGCAATCACACTATCTAATGTTCAACACCACTCCACACCCTCCAAAGGGTAGGACTGAGCCACCCACACCAGCATACCTATGTTTACCAAGTCAAGGATTCACTACATTGGGGAAGGGGACATATACCATGCAGAACCATCGTCAATGACATTAAACTAGCAGACTGATTATTTCCCAGTGTGATGTTGTGCCTATTCTGTCTTGGTGGAATTACATAGGCTAAAATGGATTCCTTGCAAAAGTACATGCATCCATGTGTACAGTATTCTCTGTGTATTGCATCAACACCAAAGCCTCTGTGTGTGTGTGTGTGTGTGTGTGTGTGTGTGTGTGTGTGTGTGTGTGTGTGTGTGTGTGTGTGTGTGTTATACACAAACATGTGGTGTGTACCACCCAGTATAATTACCATTGTCTACTGTAGACGGGCTGCTGACATCAGCTACAATGCACTCACCTGTATACACCCCTCAGACTTATCATGCATGTGGCATATACAGTAACTGTTATACAGACCTGTGACTTGTGTTCAGCTGTACCCAGGATGTGGCACAGTCAAGGTGTCACCACAGTGCCATACACCTTGAGGAAAACAATAGCAGACCAACATCCTACTGACACAGACACCTACAACACAAACGCAATACATTATGGAGACCACAATCAGTCAGTGCTAATAACAGCTATAATGCATCATGGCTGGACAGCTATACATCCTGACATGTCAGCATTAAATGTTAGTGCTGAAAACATGTTACACAGCATTACATTGGTACACCTTAGTACATTGACCCTGTGCATCAGAACCATATTAGCCTGTCCCTGCATCAATGTTACGGATGCGGTACAGGTATCATCAGCTGTACCCAGGATATGACACAGTCAAGGTGCCATATCCAGTAATCACAGCCACACAGTTAGAAATCGCACTCTCCAAATCTAAGAATACAGCATCCATGGGACCAGATGACATCCCGGGCTGGGCTGTGTACTACATGAACTCCAAAATGAACTGGCACCTCAGCTAAGTGTCATGTTTAATCTTAGACTCACCTCAGGCTTTGTGCCCACTGAGTGGTACACAGCTAGAGTTATCACACTCTACAAGGGGGGATCCACCTTGGATCACAGAAACTACAGTCCCATCAGTCTGATGAGCTTGATCTGCAAGGGCATGGAACACATTATCATGGAACCTATAAACAAAGACATTGGCAACCTTCAGACACTGGACCCAACCCAGTTTGGGTTTGTGAAGGGCCGATATTGTCTCCTGAACCTGTCTGACTTCTTTGAATCAGTCTCCAGAGCTGTGGATGAAGGTAAGGTGGTCCACACAGCCTATCTGGACCTCCCAAAGGCCTTTGACACCATTCCCCACTCTGGAGTCATAGATAAACTTACTATGATGGGCATAAATCCCTACATCAGTCAATGGATTGCCAACTGGCTTACTGACAGAAAGAAACCAGACGGTAAAAGTAGCCGACTCCAAATCCAACTCCAGACAAGTGACAAGTGGAGAACCTCAGGGTTCAGTCCTGGGACTGCTCTTGTTTGGCATCTACTTCTCTGAAGTACAGGCCAACACCAAGGGACTCTGGTTAACAGAGTTCGCAGATGACTGCAAACTGGGAGCCATTATTGAATCCCCAAATGATGTGGATAATTTACAAAAGGGCCCTACAGAAACAGATGCTTGGTTCCAGAGCCATGGGCTCAAGCTTAATGCCAAGAAATGTATAGTTATCCCCTTTGGGAAAAACCATGCACCCATGAATTACCACATAGGTGGCAGTACACTAAACACTGAAAGTGTGATGAGAGACTTAGGGACACATGTGGATAGTGATCTCACCTTCGATAATCACATTGCCACAACAGTCAGGAAATCCTTCTATGTGGCACACCTCATCACTAAGGGCTTTTCATCCAGAAAAAAGGAGGTTATTGTCCCACTGCACTCTTCCCTCTTTAGACACATTATAGAGTACAGCACCCCATTTGGTATGTACCTCACAAGACATCTGCAACAGCTGGAAAGGCCACAGAAATACCTCACTAAAAGAATCACAGGCCAAAAGCAGATGCCCTATGCTGACCATCTAAAAAAACTCCATCTATACTCTGTGGCATATCGTCTACTCAGAAGCAATCTCTACTTAACATACAAGGCCATATCAAACCCTGAGCTGTTGGACATGCTCCACTTAAAGAAATCCCAATCCCTCAGAGCCACACACTCCAGGGATCTAAACCTTGTCATCACAATGATCAAAACAAGCTGAAGGGATAGGTTTCTGACCCAGAGACTCCCCATACTCTGGAATAGACTGGCCATACATGTCAAGCAGAGTGCCTCCTTGGCCCTCTTCAAAAGGAACCTTGACGATTGTATAGGAGATAGGAAATTAACCCCGGAGATGATGTCAGTCACCTTGCTAGACAGGGGTCAAGGGAAGTAAATATTGTGGGAAGAAATATCCGGGGAATTGTTTGGGTAGGCGTGTATAGGCCCTAGGGCCAAGAACCTAGTACCAACCTAGGAACCTATGAATCTATCATATGCACAGGGTGTGTTATGGTTTGCCAGAGACCTAGGCTGAGCCATTTGGTTGACATCATATGTGTGTGTGTGTTAGGAGGTTTCATAATTAATTGGGCTGTGCAGATGTGGTGTGTGTAGGTATGGGGTTGCCCTAGCTGTGTTGGTGATGTGTGTATGCATGCACACAGTTCTGGCATGTGGCTGCCCTATACATGGGTTTGTTGGACAGCTGCAGACCATACCTGGCAGGGTGTGCAGTTCACCATTTCCGGCCACGGACATGAGAACTGTGCCTGCCAGGGGTTCCACGGACATTACCAGGTACAAGGCCAGATATGCTACTCTCCCCTGATGATGACATAAGTCCGCTGGATCCGGGTCCCTCTTGGGACCAGCAAGGGAAATGTGCATGTGGCCTGCTATGTTGTGGTGTGGACAGCACCCCCTCTGGAGTGCTGGTGCTGGTACTGCCACTACGGGATCGGCTCTGACATGTTGTATGTCCACGTCGACCTCCACCTGTTGGTGTTGCTGAACTACGTCCACATGGCTGTCGCACTACTCCCACCATATGCTCAAGCACAGACATTGCACGGTCGAGGATTCCTAACTTCTCAGCCAACAGTCTATCCAGGACCTCTGGAAAATAACAGTGGGCACCTGCAAGATCAGGCCTGTTGTCAATAACAGCAGAATGAGTAGCTCTCTGGAGCCTCAGAAACTGTCTGGTATAACATTCCATACATGCCTGTGCCTCCACGATGGCCTGAAACATGTATCTGGTGACACCAGCTGTGGCACGTCTGCAAAGGGTATGATGAACAGCAGCCCTCCTATGAGCACCCCTGTACATCTGCCTGTGTGGTACCTTGCTGGGCATCGGCTATGGCTACTGTGTCCAGACACACTTGCCATAGTCACCACACTGTCCTGTCCCATGTCACCACCCACCAACTGTCTATCATCTATGGCCACTGGTGATGGGGTATGTATAAGTAATGTGACTGTGTGCGGGGATGGGGTGGTAACAGTGGGATGTCAACTGATTTCACAGCTTCAGCTCCTGACAACCCTGCCTGTGCCTCACCATAACTATCATCATTGTTAGAATTTGTATGTAGGAGGGACCCTGACCCAACTTGCCACCTGTGGGATGAAAACAAGAAACGCACTTTAAGACCTGTACATCATTGCTTAACTGTACTCACACTCACACACACACACACACACACACACACACACACACACACACACACACACACACACACACACACACACACAGGGGCGAGGTTGCACAAAGATATTACACAGACCTTTCATTACCCAATTGTCAACATGCATGATGTATAGGTTCATAGGTAGGTAATAGGCTATCTGCCCGAGGGCATTTATAGGCCTAGCCAGAGTGTGTCGGCTTTCGGTGCCCCACTGATTAATTAACTGATCCTCTGTCAAGCAGAGCCAATGAAGTGATCCAAGGGGTGTGTTTTCTGTTACGCATCCACTCATCAAGGTTTCTCTTAAAGAGTGTTATTGAGGGGTTCTGCCTGATGTAATTTGGAATTTTGTTCCAAACATGGGGAGTCTCTGTGACAGGAATCTATCCCTCCAGCATGTTCTATTTATTGTTGTGGTGAGGTTTAGCTCACTAGAGCATGTGGCACGCAGTGACTTGGATTTCTTTATGTGGATCATGTCCATCAATTCTGAGTTGGACGTGGCCTTGTAAGTCAGGCAGAGATCACCTCTGAGTAAGTGATATGCCACTGACTACAGCCAGAGTTTTTTCAGTCGGGCTGCATAGGACATATGTTTGAGACCAGTAATCCTCTTGGTGAGGTATTTTTGTGGTCTTTCCAGCTGTTGGAAGTGGCTTGTGAGGTACATCCCAAATGGGGTATTGTACTCTGTGATGAATCTAATGAGTGACGAGTAGAGGGGCACTATAACCTCTTTATTTCTAGATGCAAACCCTTTAGTAGTTAGACGGGCAACATAGAAGGATTTCCTAACTACTTTGGCAATATAATTGTCAAAGGAGAGATTACTATCTACCTGGGTCCCCAGAACTCTTATTACCTCTTCTGTATTAACGGGGCTGCCACCTATGTGGTAATTTGTGGGTGTTTTGTTTTTCTCAAATGGGATGACTACGCATTTTTTGGCATTTAGCTTGAGGCCATGACTTTGACACCAGGTGTTCATCTCAGTAAGGCCCTTTTGGAGGATGTCCATGTCAGCCGGTGAGTCAATTATGGCTCCCAGTTTGCAGTCATCGGCAAACTTGGTTAGCCATAGTCCTCCTGTGTTTGCCTGTATTTCTGAGAAGTATATGCTGAACAGTAGGGGTCCCAGGACCGAGCCTTGCGGGACACCACTTGTGACTGGTTTAGAGTCAGACCTGGAGCCCGCTATTCTTACAGTGTGAGTTCTGTCTGTAAGCCAGTGGCAACCCATCTCGTGACACAGGGGTTTATGTTCAGGCTGGTGAGTTTTTCTGTAATACCTGAGTGGGGAATGGCGTCGAAAGACTTGGCGAGGTCAAGATAGGTTGTGTGAACCACCTTTCCCTCATCTATGGCCTTGGTGACTGTCTTGAAGAAGTCAACCAGGTTTAGTAGGCATGATCTGCCCTTAACAAAGCTGAACTGGATTGGGTCAAGTGTTTGGAGGTTCCCAATGTCTTTGTTAATGAGTTCCATGATGATGTGCTCCATAGCCTTGCAGACCAGGCTAGTCAGGTTTATGGGGTGATAGTTACCAGAGTCAGTTGTGGCCCCTCCTTTGTGGAGAGGAATAACCATTGTTGTACGCCATTCTATGGAGATGTAGCCTGTGGAGAGGCTGAGGTTGAACAGCGTGTTTAGGTGGGGGGTTAGTTTGTTCTGTAGTTCATGCAAGATGCAGCCTGGAACACCATCTGGTCCCATCGATGCTGTGTTTTTGGCTTTTGAAAGGGCTGTTTACACCTGTGTGTCTGTGATTTTTGGGACACTACACTTTTCCGATGTTGTTGTGGGCCATTTTGGAGGTGAGAGGGGGGTGAAGTTTGCACTGAATCTATCTGCCAGGATGTTGGCAATATCAGTAGGTTCAGTATATTTTGTACTATTTTGCACTACTTCAGTGCATATCTCTGAGTTGCCACTTAGATTTTTAACATAGCTAAAGAAGGCTTTGTGGTTATCTTTTGAATCCTTGGCTATTTTTCTTTCGAAGTTAACCTTGGATGATTTCATAAAGGACCTCAGTTTCTTACCGATACTGATCAGGGATGTATTTCCTTCTTGGGATTTGCTTTTTTCTGAACTAGTTTCCTCCTTCTATTGTATAGCCTGTTTACTGCAGGGGTCCAACAAACTGGTTTCCTTCTCTTAGAGGAGTGAGTCTTGTTTTTTTTCTAGGAATGGCATGATCCATGCATCCTTGTAGGTGCTCATAGAGTGCATTTGTAAAGGTTTCTGCATCTTGGGCAGCATTATCCTTTAGCGTGGGGGCTGTGAAACTTACAACCTCTGTCTTAAGTAAGATGAAGTTTGCTTTAGAAACGTTTTTTACTGTAGTTTCCTTAGTTTGGGGTGGTGGTGGGGTGTGGACATCCAGAGTGATTAGTTTATGGTCTGATATACCCAGTGATGGGTTGACCTCCGGTGTGTAATACCTGTCGCCCATGTAGGTGATGACCAGATGTTTTCACCTCTGGTAGGGGAGTTTACCAGCTGATCCAGGGCATTTAAGTTGATGAATTCCAGGAAGCGCTGGGCCTGGGAATTTGTACTCGAGTAGTTTTCCCAGTGAATGGTAGGGTAATTGAAATTGCCCAATATCAGGGTGTTTGATAGGACCTTCCTGTTTTCCAGTGTCTCCAGAAAGTTGGAGTGGTGGTCCTGGGTCATGGAGGATGATCTGTAGCAGGCCACAATTTACATTGCAGATTTGCCCAATGTTATTTGCACATGGATGATCTCAGAGGTATCATGCTGCACCACTAACCTGGAGGTGTAGGTATCCTTGATAAATATGGATACATCCCTTCCTTTTGTTTTTCGGTCCATAGTCTGTGGCCAAAACATGTGGTATGAGTTGTAGCCTGGTAGTGCTGGGGTGCTCTCTGGAGCCTTGAACCAGGTTTCAGTTACTGCACAGATGTCGACATTCTCCATACTGAGGAGTGCTTCGAGCACGTGCATTTTGAGATTTCAACTCCTGGAGTGGAGTAGCATAACCCTCAGTTTTTTGTTAATTGTGCTGTTTACGGAGGTGGGTTTGACTTTTGAGCCTTGCCTAAAAATGCACTATGGGGGCAGCAAGAGCCTTGGCCAGTATTCGAAAGCCTAGGGGTGACAGGTGCAAGCCATCTCTTGCAAAGCAATGCGGCTTGTCGAGCATGTCGTCCCAGGCTGACAGACACTGGATACCCTTTGAATGACACCAGAAGCTTAGTCAATTGTTGAAATTGATAATTTTTTCTTTATACTGCAGTATCATT
Source organism: Protopterus annectens (assembly GCF_019279795.1). NCBI lineage: Eukaryota > Metazoa > Chordata > Ceratodontiformes > Protopteridae > Protopterus > Protopterus annectens. The sequence continues at coordinate 430,819,989 of NC_056735.1, forward strand.
CTTGGTGAGGGTAGGATGCTACTCAGGGTCAGGGTCATACCAGCCTGGGCTACATGATCAGAGAGCTCTTCTATGTCTCTTTTCATGTAGTTCAGGGAAGTACATCTCAGTTCATTCACACCAACATGAACAATGACAGAGTCATATCTGTACTTGTTCTAGAGTGACCTGAGTGCTTGTGTTATGTGGCAGATTCTGGCTTCCGACAGGCAGCTAATAGTAACCTTCTGCTTGTGCAGCCTAGTGAGTGGGCCGTCAGTGTGCCTGACTATAGAGTCACCTATTACTAGTGTGTTAGGTATGTTATTTCACCTTAAGGGCTGTGATTGTGCGGCACACTGATTTTGTGTTTAATGTGTTGTCTGGTTTGTGACGGGAAGTGCAGGTTGTTTGGGTGTCTGCTTTGGAGGTCTCTGATGCTTTTGCAGGTTTTTATTTAGAGTCTCTGAGTATGATTTTGTGTATTTATGTGTATTTTTTGCCAGTGCTGTTTTATTAGGTCTGTGTGTGGCTGGAGTTGTGGTGCAAGTGTTAACCTTCTCCTCTTGACTGTCTGTTCCAGTCTTGGGTGGAGACAGCTTAGCTTCAAGTTTGGCTATATAATTGCATCTCTTACATATGTTAGTGTTTTGTGGTAGGAGGAGGGGGTTGTCTGTGTACATGAGGAAGTTGTAACATTACCTCAGGATACCCAGATCCACCAGCTGGACTGGAGAGTGCACCTGAAGTTGCCCTTTGGTCATGCCTGAATAGTAGGGTGAGATGCTTAGTCACATGGTTGGTGAGGGTTGAATAAAGAGCCTTGCTCTGCTGGGCAATCAGTGTCAGGGTATATTAGTGCTTCCTATTAGGTCTGAGCAAGTGCTGGGCTGTACGATGCTTTTTGAGTGCTTAGGTTGAGAGTTAGACTAGTTTCAAGGGAAAAACTGAAGAGGAGACTTAGTGGAGCCGGGAATAATTTAACTGTAGCTAACCGGCACTGCCCGGTGCACAAAAGCATTTTTTATAGTAGGGAAATGAAAGAGATAGAAATTAACCCGAAATGGCCACTAAACTACTAACTTCTGGGCTGGAACCACTCCTCCAGGGACAGATAGGTTGTTCAAAGCTCTCCTCTCTCACAGGTGAACAGAGAAACTTCCTTCTGTCCAAGTAAGGTATGGGCAGCTCAGAAACTAGTATCACAGCCCTGAATTCGGCACTAGCCTGAAAACTGGACTATACTAGCTTAGAAAGGCGGGAAACAAGGAATTTTTTTTTTTTTTTAAAGATAAGGCAAAAACAGTAAAAAATACACTTAAAACAGCTTTAAACGACTACAAACGATCAGAAAAAGGCTATCGTACTTTAGTGTGTAGCCTACAACAGTTAAACAAATTATTTAAACAAAAAACAACTTTTTAAAAGTGCAGGCAGTCAAATAAGTACAATATGTGAAAAAAACCAAGCTTTTAAATCACAATAAATGTTGGAAAATCTGCGTTTAGGTGGAAAACAGTTAAGTACAACAAGAAAGTACAGAAAACTGATACTTAATCACTCCAAAGTCTCTCTCCTAAGCTAGAAAGCTTGTATCAGTTTAAGGCTTTCTAGTGCTACCCAGTAGGTTAGTTACAGGAAAGATGGGAAACAAGTGCAGATGTGGTCTTTTAAACCAGAAAGTTTAAAGAGACGGACAAACTGTCCAAATGGTCAATAAACTACAACTTCTGGGCCAAGAACCTCTCCTCACATGGTAAACAGGCTACCTAGTGCTTACCACTCCCACTGATAAGCTAGAAGGCTTTCCTCCAACACAGAAAGGCTTGCTCGGCTCAGAAGCTTACCAACAGTCCTGGATACAGCAACTCTGTATCTGGACTAGGCTAGTCACAGGAAAGGTGGGAAACAAGCGCAAGTGCAGCTTTTAAAAAAGAACTTTGAAAGAGATGGAAAAAAAATGCCCAAATGGCCAATAGCTACAATTACTGGGCCAGGAACCATTCCTCTTGTGGTAGATAGGCTACCTATTGCTTATCACTACCACTGATAAGCTAGAAGGCTTTCCTCCAACACAGAAAGGCTTGGGGGTTCAGAAGCTTACTAACAATCTAGGATACAGTAATTCTGCAACTGGACTAGGCTAATTATAGAAAAGACGAGAAACAGGCACAAGTGCGGCTTTCAAACCAGAAAGTTGAAAGAGATGGAAAAAAAACTGCTCAAACAGCCAATAGCTACAATTTCTGGGTCAGGGACCACTCGTCTTGTGGTAGATAGACTACCTGATGCTTACCACTCTCACTGATAAGCTAGAAGGCTTCCCTCCAACACGGAAAGGCTTGGGTGGCTCAGAAGCTTACAAAGAGTCCTGGATACAACAAATCTGTACCTGGACTAGACTAGTAACAGGAAAGGCAGGAAACAAGTGCAAACACAGGCTTTTAAATCAGAAGGTTGAAAGAGATGGAAAAGCTTCCCAAATGGCCAACAAAGTATAATTCCGGAGCCAGAAACCACTCCTGTGGTAGATAGGTTTCCTAGTGCTTACCACTCCCACTGATAAGCTAGAAGGCTTCTCTCCAACACAGACAGGCTTGGGGGGCTCAGAAGCTTACCAACAGTCCTGGATACAGCAAATCTGTACCTGGATTACACTAGTTATAGGAAAGGCGGGGACCAAATGCATAACGGGTTTTAACCAGAAAGTAGAAAGAGATGGAAAAACTGTCCAAATGGCCAATGAACTACAATTTCAGGGCCAAAACCCACTCTTTCCATGGTAGATAGGCTACCTAGTGCTTACCACTCCCACTGATAAGCTAGAAGGCTTCCCTCCAACACAGAAAGGCTTGGGAGGCTCAGAAGCTTACCAACAGTCCTGGATACAGCAAGTCTGTATCTAGACTTGACTAGTTACAGGAAAGTCAGGAAACAAGCTTAGAATTTTTTTTTGTTACAGAAAAGCATCTAAAACAGCAGTAAATACAATTCAAATTGTAGTGCAGGCCAGCACACCCGAGTGTGTAGCAACACTACGGCAAATACAGTTCAAATAAATGCAATTAAATTAAAAAATGACTAAAAAACAAGTGCAGGAGGCAGTAAATTAGAAGGCAACTAACAACCAGTAATAAGTGCAGAGTAAAAGCGACTGAACAGATAGCACACAGCACAGCAACTAAGATAGTTACAGTAAGAGCAGATGAATAAGATTTTTATATATATATATATATATATATATATATATATATATTTTTTTTTTTTTTTTTTTTTTTTTTGTGGGAAGGAACAGAGAAGGATTGAGCGGCTATAGGGGTTGTCCTTCCCAAATGCTCTCTTTGTACACAGTAGGAGTGCCTGAAATCAGAATATGATCTCACTGCACTCAACAGCAGGCACTGCAGCTATAGTCAATCCCTGTTACCAACATTATACATCTCTGTGATGCATGAGTTGTGTTAGTAGTTGATGCCCCTTTCCCTGGAACACACTGCACCCATGTATACAGTATTGCTGCACACCTGTTCAGCACCCTGGCATGTACTGTGCACCATACCTCACAGGAGTACATGCCATTGCTCTGCTGCTTACAGTGAGCTTTGGATGTCTGCTTCAGTTCACTGTTGTGTTTCAGGATGACACCCCTCCCCATCCTCAGCTTTTTTGCAGATGCTTGACAACTATGGGCCACACATGAGTGTCATTTTGCAGTGTCTCTAATTCAGAATACCATGTGTACCGGCCTAGTCCCTGCTAATGAATGGCAAACATACAGGTGCACACTGGCACCAGGAAGATACAGATGGGCATGGTGGGACTGAGGTGTTGCTTGTGCAGCACATGTATCTTAATTGATACTGTCTGTAGGTTTCAGACTTTGTCTTGGTATACCATTACACATTGCAACACATGCTTCTGATGAATTTTTGATGTTATGCATATGCTACCTGTAGAGAGCCCTGGCTGATGTTTCCTGTGAAATAACTTTCCCATTTGATTACCCTAACCCATAAGCCACACTTACGCAGAGTCCAGGTGATTGTCGACACAGGGGCTGCACAGCCAGTACTTGCTAGACATTCCTGCAACTCCATCACTGTTGCAGCATGTTTGTAGGCAGCCTCCTTGACAAGTTTGCAACATGTGTCATCATCTGTCTTGGATGGCCATCTGTTTATTTTCTACATAAATGTTGTCCCATACATCCTTGTCACATACATGACTGTCTGCACTGTTTGCCATGGTATATGCAATGGTGAGGTAAGGCTACATCACCCACTCCTGCGTGCTACCTGTTGGATATGGGATCCATTCCATGGCTTGTAAGATGTGTGCAAGCCAGACCATTTCTTGATGTGACATTGAGGACTTGTACTTGATGGAACTTGCATACTATTGAAGAGTGAATGCTGTCAGTACCTCAAAAGCTGCTTCCACAATATTTTATTTGGAGTGTGTGCACACATATGCTTCCAGTGTTTGTTAAGGTATATATTCCCCATATTTGCTGTCCTAACATAGGATTCCATATTACACATTCATTGCGCATGTTAGGATCACATTGCAGGTTGTAAGGGTTGTAGAATGTGGTATTGTGACATGCCATTGTGTAGATCTGTAACAGTTGCTATTGTAATAATGGTATATACACTGTTGTAGCACTTTATAAGGGTGATGTTTTAGGCATGTTCCTACTGTAGGCCATTTGTCCCACTATTATGTTAATCTCTGTGCACACATCTTGCAATGACAGGTTGTTAGTTATATTGCAGGACACTTACATAATCCTCAGATATGCCACCATGATGACCACTGTGATTCAGTG
>NC_056735.1:430832295-430839795 GCF_019279795.1 Protopterus annectens
TGTTGCAGTACATTACTTTTTCTATTCAGATTGCAGTTTACAAATGTAGAACCACACTGAGATGTTAGTGGTGGTCGTGGGATTTGAACCATGGTGTGTGTACAAAATTGAACTACAGGCCTAGTCCTTATCAGACTGAGCTACTGGGGAAGTATGTGTTGTTTGTGACATTACTATCTAGTACATATTTTTGTGCACAGTACTTTTATTATGACATGTTGCATTATTTGTTTCCCATTTTCAGTACAAATTATGCATACACAACAGACATTGGTGTCACTGTTTGTGAAACATGTGCACATTAGCTGGATTGCACATTTAACTGTTTTAAAACTGCATACTGCAATTTAGATTCCTGAGTACACAGTGTAGGTTTTACGTCTGCACCTGTTAGCCTTATACATTTTTCAGTACATTCACAGCTACATACAGCTGAAATTGAAAGGTTAACACAAGACAATGCTGGCAGACAAACAAGTAAAACACATTCTGATGGAAATATGTACTGTTGCTTTTTTCAGTTATTTGAGGTGCCCATTCTAAAGTAAGCAGACAAGCAGTGGTAACTCAGTTCACCTCAGTTAATGCATTCTGCAGGACATACACATTTCTATTTTTCAGGTACACGTGAGATGACACACACCAGTGTTTGGGATCACCTTTATTAGTTTTGACATACATATCTGTGTACAACTCAGAAATCCACAATTACTATTCCTGGATGATCTGCACAGGGGAATGCTTTTCATTTCTAACTGTTACAGTAGCCCTGACATGGCACTTTCTTGGCAGGTTCACTCAAACACACTCATATATATTCTAATATTCGTCTCCTGCATATTGTACCTTGTTTGCTACTGACATCTGTATTACACAGTAGCTGTGAATACTCCATTGTAATGCTGGCAGCCTGACACAGGCATTTATTCCTGACTTTTACAGCATAATTATATATACAGGCAGTACTACCATTACTATAATTTTGATTTCTTACTGCTAATAGTAGGGGGTATTCTGTACTCACCACTGACGCAGCTGGTCCAGTCACTATGCATGAGCCTTAATATTCTGGGACCTCTCCGCAGAAGCTGTATGGGGAGACATAACACATTAATCACACCTGCACAGTCACAAGTTGAACATTTTCCATACTTAGAGATATATAAGACTGCATACTTAGAGACAGGTGTGACATCCTGTGCTTGGGCTTCTTGGATCCACTAGTCTAAGAGTGCATCCCTCCTCTGCTTCAGGTCATTATGGTGGTGATGTACCTGCTCACCAGTCAGTATGCCAGTGGCACTGGTGAGATCACATGCAAGCTGGTCCCTTGCCTCCACTTTGTACTGCATGTCCTGGTACTGGCTCTGCAGCAGCCTGCCATCATGTTTTTTACTAAAAGCTCAACCATGACCCTGGACTCCTAGATGCCCCAACGCTGTGCTCGGAAGTGAACACCTTCACCGACACCAGACATTTTGGTCCTGCTGTGAGCAATCCTAAATGGTTGTGGCTGTATTCCTGCCTGTGCAGTTTAAATAGGGCAGTTTTCCCATACTTTTTCTTGATTGGCCAGTTTTAATATGCTGAGCTATGCTTAGCATTGTGCAAATCTGCATAGCAATGCTTAAACCAGGTAAGCACAGTTGAAAGCCAGTAAGCAATGCTCTCACTAGCAAAGCATTGTTTAAATCTATTTTTTTTTCATTAAATTTATAAAGTAATTGTTACAGTTATATTTTACATATTCTCACCCCTACTGTGCTATACATGAGCAATATGATTGACATCTATCATTCAATTTCTTTAAACGTTTTTAAATAAATTGGTAGAGGGGGAATTGGAACTGAGCATGTTCTATGTGCTAGACCATGGCAATACCACTATGCTACAGCCACTTGATGATGTTTTGTAGCACAGTAGCACTTGTCTATCATTTTCAGGATTTCAGCCAGGATAAGCATAGCGGTGTGCCCTGCAATCAAGCTGTGCACTGCTTAAATTTCGGATTTATTTGATGGAAAAAAATAATTTGTTTTAATTTTTATTGCTTTCCTCGCCCTGCTGCTTCCATGCCTGTAGGGAAAGAGTGCATACATTCAGGGGTGTGCACTTGAAGGCTGGTGCTTTCTAGGTGTTTGTGTTTTGTATTGTTTTTTTAAGTGCCCACGGACACTGACAAGTTAGCTAATTACATTTCAGTGTCTGCGGACACTGGTTTAACATATAATATTAGAGCCAGGCTCTAATATTATTTACATTGACACTCAACTGTGTCACAATGTGCTGTACGGCACTTTCTGAGTGAAGCGGGCATGTTACATGTGCAGGCACTGCTGGCACATACCCCCTGCATTTGTTCCTGGTTTGTGTCTGTTTAGATTAAATAGCAGAGCGCCTTCATGCATATGCAAGGCATGCTGCTATTCTAAATGGACACGAACCACTCCGTGCAAAAATAGTCTTATTCTTGCATGGAGTTTTGTGAATCCTGGGGAGTACTTGTTTTTTTTTTTTTTTTAATTAATACAAAAGTGCAAGGATTACTCACTTGTGCACTTGTTCATCTAGAACAAGGAAAATGAATGTGGTTGAATTTCATTAAATTCATCAGATAGTTGCCAAAACAGTTTGCCTAGTTAACATGTTGATACAATTAAAAACAATGCCGTGACAATTTTTGAATGATACTAACGTTGTTTTAATTTTAAATAATTCATACTGAATTTCAGTTCTCTAAATGTAAGAGGTATGGGGGACAGGGATTGCATACCATGGTATTTTTTAATGAGTTTTATTCAAATAATTTTATCATGTTGGCATTTAGTTCAGTTGTCTTCAGTCTGATGAAATGGGCAATGAATGCACATTGCTGATATTTTATTTTACTGCATGTCAGGCTTGCATGCAGCATGATTTATGTTATTTATGTAGATTTTGAGCTTAGTCAGGATTTTGCAACCTGTGTATTGCAGTCTGAGTGAAACTGCCTTGTGCTGAAGCCATACATTTATAGGTTTTGTAAATGCAACAAGATAATAGAATGGTATGCTTATTAATGTTACATCATGTAAAAAAAAACACACAAGCATTTTTCTTTTTAGTATGCATTATTAGTCTGTTAATCATCAATGAATTTTCACTTTTGATCTAATCTACAAATCAAGACAGGTGCATGTATCCAATGCAATAATGGCTCAACCCTGAGACAAAGTTGAATAGGTGATTTGGCAAGAAGAAATCAAAAGGTGAATGTGTAGCAGCATGTAAGGAAATGTATGCGAAGGATAGAAATGTTACATATATGGAGAGAGAAGAGGGAAGATATGAAGCAGTTTACTTTAAACACACAGGAGCATAAGCAAGCAAGTAGATTGGATATTATTTTGTTACATGACAAAACCTAATGTGAAGTGGAGGCCATAGGTATATGTGAAACAGCAGTGCTTTACCCTTTCTTAGTGACCATGATATAGGAGGGTAGGAAGTGAGGATTAAAGAGGTAAAGATGGGAGTAATTGGACCAATTCAGTTAGAGTGCTGCAGAAGATGGCCGGTGATTGTTCCAGTGCTATAAGCTAGAACATTGGGGTAGTATTATGAAATCAAATGACACCAAGACATCATGGAGAGTAGTTGGGGGGAATGAGCTACAGAGGATGAAAAAGTAGGTGCAAGCAAGATAAGGTAAGGCACTTATAAATAGAATTGAGACAGGAGCAGATAGATATAGATGAGGAGGAGAAGGAGATTGCATTCAGAGTGTGATGAATAATTATTATGCAAGAGAAATTAGAGGAGTTAGAAGAGGAGGAGGAATAGTAAGAAGTGGTGGCAAGACAGAAGTGGAAAATGAACAGGGAAGTTGATGTGTTGTTGCAGATATACAAACTTTGGGATTTGAGGAAGAAGGCATAAGTGGTGAGAAATAGAGAGAGGGTTCCTATTATACAATTGAAAATGCAATCCTTCGAATGCATCTTGTTTGAACTTGAAAGTACGAAACAGCAAAATAGCAAAATGGCATATAAGCGATTTCTTTCCCTGGGAAATAAATCACTTGGCCGCCTCTGTTACTTTGCCGTTTTCCTCACTGTAGTGTGATCTTAGAGTTGGCATATTTAAATAGGGGGATGTGGGGGGCAAAGCCTCCCACTTTATGTAATGTTTTGAAGTTATTTTTTATTTATTTATTTTTTTTTGTGGAACAGTGATTTATTTCCCTGGAAAAAAATCACTGTTCCGAGTGTTCAGGATTGTAAGCTTTTGATTACATGGGGTCGATAAATCAGCATTTGCTTTTTTAAGAGTTTCGTTGATTTAATATAGACCCTAGAGAGACAATCAGAGTAAGGTAAAAAGAGGTGATTTCAGCAAGTTTCATAGGAAGCTCACAGGGGTAGAATGAACGTATTGGAGTGAATATCTTGCTGTGCATGCTGTGATCACAGAGATATAATGTTTATATTTTATAACCCCACCACCTATTGGTAAGGCAAGCCAGATATGTTTTAAGATTTTTTTTTTTTACTGGGTCTTGGCAGTTTCAAGGTGGATCTGCAGATCTTTCCTTTTTGGATCCAGTGATGGCATGGCAGAAAGGACAGCATCAGACCTGCCACTTGCCAACTTTTCTGAAGAGCTGTAAGCCAAGTCATACAATTTAATTTTCTTGGTCTCTAACCTCTTGGATGAGATGCCAGAATTAAAATCTGAAATTTCTGTTCAGAAATGTCTACTGGAAGATTACAGTGCCACAATTCAAATCCTAGAAGAAGTCACTAAGTGCCAAGCATCACACCTCTAATCCCAGGTCTATATTATAATATCGACATCTGAAAATGTCAAATCTCACTTGCTCGACACGAAAATGTCGAACTCCAAGGTTTCTGAACAGCCAAATCACCATTCTCTTACATCTGCCCTTTCCCTGACAGTAGTGTGGTCTCGGAGTTAAAATATTTAGTTAGAGGGGCTGTGTGGGGCACACCCCCCCATGTTGGGGGGGGTGTGGGGGTGAAGCCCCCCCCCCACTTAAATATGTTTGTTTTTCTGTAGCGTTGGTGTTTGGCCAACAATTTCTTTCTGTTTGAAAGAAATCAGTGATTTGGCCATTCAGAAACCTTGGAGTTCGACATTTACGTATCGAATAAGTCGGATTCGACATTTTCAGATGTTGATATTATAATATAGACCCTATAATCCCATGAGGTTTGCATAGGTAACCATGATCAGGATTTACAGGCCTCATGGTAAAAATGGATGATATGGAAAATAGAAGCCACTGTAATAACATTTACTTAGTGGTGCTCATGAAGCATTAAAACCAAACAATACACGCTTGTTTTTGCAGGGACACCTCATAAAAATTCTTAACTTGTCTCCTGCACAACCTGTCACTACCGGGAGACTGCACCATGCCCTGAGTCCATCCACACCAAGCGACACCAATCCCAGGTAATTCTTTATTAATTTTTTAGACTATGGTGACAGAGAGAGGGTGCTATGGTCAGCAGAGGGGGGTGGGTCATTCATTCTTAATCTGTGGTCCCTAGTTTTGACTGTTCCAGGACTTCTTGCAGCAGACTATGAAAAGATAAAGATTGTCTGCCACAAGGAAAAGTTTATGTTAAAAAAATGGCATCCCATGATATCTCAAGAATTTGTACAGACTGACAATGGGATTCAGCAAGCAGCTGTGCAGGAATAAGTTATTCCTGCATGGCAGGGACCATTCCTGTTCAGCACAGCAGTGTGCCATGCATTTTTATGCAGCAGCGCTGCCATGCTCTAAAATGGACATGGTTCAGTGTACGAGTGCAGGGGGTGTGTCTGAGAGCAGAGCTGTCACAATGCACCCCCCCCCTGCACTCCAAAATTGCATTTCCACAATTTAAAATGAGTGAAAATGCTCGTAACACCCCCAACCCATCAGGATAACAAATCTGATCAAAGCCATAAGGGACAATCATCACTACCAAGCCAAAAGATTTTAGGATAACACAGGTAGCATAAGCACATAGTGCACACCTCCCAACCCATCAGAGTAAGGAATGTAGACAAAGCCAAAAGGGACAATTGTCCCACAAAGCAGAAAGTGGATAGAATAACAGGTTCAGCATTAGCAGGGATAATACAGCAAATATATTTTTTAATAAACGTGATAAAGTTTAAGCGTAGCTGCACAGGTGTGCCCGCTGCTTAGCTATGCTTAGTCCAGCTTAAACAGCACAAGAAGGTAAATAGCAAGAGGCATCCAATATAAGCAGTACTGTAATAGTGTAGTGGTTAGAGCATATGCTTTCCAAACAGCCATTCCTGATTCAATCCATACAGTAACCAATTTGCATTTTACATGTGAAAGCAGTACATAAACATTTTTCTTTTTATTATTAGCTAAAAATAACATGTATTTGATAACTGGAGTACTGCATTAGGTCCAGATATGAGGTGTTAGTTTAATAAAGTTGTGAAACCCCCATATAAACACAAGTGCCCCATACAGTATAGTCAAACATGAATTAATGTAATGAAAGCACATTGCGGGAAGTCAGGGGCAGTAAACAAATTTATAATATGTAATGAAAGATGATTCAATGCCATACAGCAGATAGTCTATAAAATGAAAAATGAGCAATGCTAAGCATTGCATAGCTCTGCTTACCAGGTGTAAACATTGTGTACATATGACTGCTAAGCAATGAGTAGCCCAGATAAGTGGATTTTCCCATTGGTAAGCAGTGGTGAACATGTCCCTTTAAGCACTGCCAACCTTAGCTAAGCAGGGTTGCCCATAGCTTAGCTTAGCTTAGCATATTCAAAACAATCCAATCATGGTAAAGGGCAGGAAATCAGTCGCATTTAAACCCCACAGGTGAGAATACGGCTCATAACTGGTTGCAGCTTCCCACTGTAGGCAGTATGGCAGGAGTTGATGAGGGCATGCGCTTCCGTGTGCAGCACTGGGTCATACAGGAGTCCAAGGTCATGGTAGGATTCCTGGTATATAATGATGACATGAGACTGCTGCAGGGCCAGTACCAAGGCTCCAATATGAAGCGCAAGCCAAGGACCATCTCACCTGTGATCTCACCAATGCCACTGGTATCCCTCGGACTGGTGAGCAGGTCCAGCACCACTATGCCGACTTGAAGCGGAGAAAGAGGAAGCTCTTGGACGAGTGGGTCTAAGAAACAAGGCAGAGGGGTGATGTCCCAGCAGTGTGTAAGTACTCATACTAATAACTGTTTACTAATGTCCAGCCTGTGTATATGATGGATAGGTATGCCTAAATATTTCTCTATTTTCCTTACAGCTGCAGTTGATCAGGCTGTGAATCACAAAGCCCATGCTAGTAGGCTGCAAAGGCTGCATCGTGAGGCTGGTGAGTAACAATCTTGCTTGTAGTTGTCATACCAAATAAATATAAAGTAGTAGAAAGTCACCTGGCAGTATAAAAACTGTGTATGAGTTGTACTGAATAAACCAGACAATATGACA
>NC_056735.1:430844795-430907295 GCF_019279795.1 Protopterus annectens
ACAATAATAAATCAGGTATGTGAAACATGTCAACATGTAATTGAATCTAGTACTTGGTCTGTAATAATGGGAAAGATGATGTTGAAAGAATTATATATGCCATCAACACTTGCTGTAATGATGTCCTGCTGAACAACTGCTATGGACATAGCATCTGGACCTGTGGGCAGTGGGCCATACCTGTCAACTGTGCAGATCTGAACAGGATGTCAAGATTTAAGCCATCATGGTGTTTGTTCTATTCCTCCAAACATCTATATTAGTTTGGCAGACAGCTGAAGGTGGAAGTAATGAAGTCATGATAGACAGATGAGGTTTACACCCCACCACCTTCAGAATAGTCATGGTAATGTGAAATGTAATAGGCATATCTACGTCTGTCTCTATATATCCCCCCCTAATGTTAGGCTGTCTCCACATGTGATGCTCAGTTTTGTAGTAAGGCAGAACAGTTCAGCTGTGGAGGAAGGAGGTTCAGAGTGTGGATCCAATGTCTGAATGCACTCCATCTATATATATATATATATATATATATATATATATATATATATATGTATATATATATATATATATATATATATATATATATATATATATATATATAGACATGCATGTCTACATATATACAAACATACACATAATATATATAGATATATACATTTTCTCTAGTGTTGAATGACTGTGCTGCATGATATGTTTGAGAAAACATCACACATATCTGCAGCTCAGATGGCTTAGTGGTAAATTGCTGTGGCTATGGTGTGCAGGGTCCTGGGTTAGATACTTCCTAGGACTGATCATTTCTTTTCTGGCCAGAACAAGGGCTGTTGGATACAGAGTAATTAAGGCACTTTTAAGCAGTTGTAAATGGGTGCAAAATGAACAATTATGTATGGTGTGAAATTCTTTTTAGGAACAGATTTCCATTTTTATGTTAAGGTGAGAGTGCAAGGTTGGGGAAGGATAGTAGGCATATTTGGGGAGGTAGGTTGGGTCAGAAGACAGACAAGACAGCATGCGGGGATGGTATATGATGCACGTGGGGGGTAAACACCATGGACAGGGAGGGGTGTTTGGAAATTGGAAGCCCATGAGCCCCCAAATGGATATAGTGGGACTGAGGTCCCCACCCACGGGCAGTCCCCACTGCACCTTCACAGCCCTGAAGGTGGCTGTGCTGGGGGCTGGGCAGAAGGGGCAGGCTGATCCTCTAATTGAACCATGAGGCCCTCAAGCTGGTGTAGCAGATCTCCCAATTATTTGCAGAGCTCCCTATGGACCAGACCCTGGACCTGACTTCAGGTGACAGGATCCTGTCTGTATGGACTGCCAGGGTGGGGACGATCCCCATCCCCTGATGTGGTTCCACCTGAAGGTAGTGCAGGACCAGCAGATGAGAAGGTTCTGGGGTGGGTCCCAAACATGCTGTGGCCAGGTGCCATGGCCAGATGAGGTGGGAGATGTGGGTCCGTTGGGAACGGCCTTCCCAAACATGCTATTGTGTTGCAGGTTTGGAACATATGTGGGTTAGTAATAGCCAACACAATCCAGGATTAGTTATAACTGCATGCATAGATATTCCCATTAATCTAAAACACCAGATTTGGAACAGTTGCATAGTAAACAGAACACATGTATATATGGAACCACAGTGGCCATTACAACGACATGCAGATTACATTGACAGCAACAGGCCAACAATGGTAGTGTTACAACATGGAACATGAATAGAAACACATTTCAATATTTGTTGAACAATAGGTATATGTCCCAACAGTAGGTTTGGTGTAAACATACCCATTGATTTGTGTTTTCAGATTATTGTTGCAGATATGGTTGGGGGGGAGAGATGTCAATTACCAACTATTATATCCTTGCAGTATGAGGTCCTCTGAACTTTTTTCCTGTTTATGTTTTCCAGGGACCATGTCCAATGAGCAACTCCCTGAGTATACTCCCCAGGAGAATGATATAATAATAAACTTCATTGTACAACATCACAGAACCATCTTTGGATGCACGGCCCATGATCTGCAGAAGGGGACCGCCCTGTGGAACAAGCTCACTCACAAGGTAAACGATGTTGGTCTGCATAACCACAGTTATGAGCAGGTGAGACATTGTTGCACTGATCTCATCCACTACATCTGTCAGTGTGGTGCTGCAGTTAGGAGGAACCAGCCAGCCACAGGTGGGGGTCATGCCATCCAGCCCCCATGGACACATGCTGAGGAGCTACCCTCCAGCCTTGGGGCACCTGCCCGCCAGCCAGACCAGGAACCTGATGATAGCATTTTGGAGATGGATGCTACCCACACAATGGACGAGGAGCATGCAGGTAAGGCCCTAGGCACATTAGTAGACCACTGTTGCTTATCCATCTTCATCTGTAAAGTATCCTCATGCATATGTCAGATAATATAGTCTGTTGCTGCAGTGTAATAATGAACAGATGTGCATAATCTCTGGTATTGTGGGTTTGTACTATTGATGTACTGAAATGCTGCTTCCACCCTGTAACAATGGCACAGGTGTGGCTACTGACATTACATCTCTCAGACAACTCTGTAGGTCCCTCTGATATACAACTAGGGCTGCAGCCTGTAGCTGGTGAGTATGGAGTTGTTTTGTTCAGGTTTGCCAATACACTGGCCATGTTATGGCCATGGTATTTGCCATGCAAACATTTAACACACCTACCCATAATGCATACTGTACATGCTCACTTATTGTTGCTGTTAACTGCACTGCATCACAGTGGTCACCATGGTGGCATATCTGAAGGGTATGTAAGAGTCCTGCAGTATATCTAACAACCTGTCAGTGCAAGATGTGTGGACAGAGATGAACATAATGGTTTGACAAATGGCCTACAGTAGGAACATGTCTAAAATATTACCCTTATACAGTGGCAACAACAGTGTATGCACCACTATTACAATGACAACTGTTACAGATCTGCACAACGGCATATCACAATGCCACATTCCACACATTTTACAACCTGTAATATGATCCTAACATGAGCAATGAATGTGTAATATGGAATCCTATGTTAGGACAACAAGTATGGGGAATACATACCTTAACAAACACTGGAAGCATATGTGTGCACACACTCTCCAAAAACATATTGTGGAAGCAGCTTTTTAGGTACTGACATCATTCACTCTTCTTCAGTATGCACCTTCCATCAAGTACAGGGCCTCAATGTCACACCAAGTAATGGTCTGCTGTCCAAGAAGTATGTCCAAGACATTTGCCAACTCACCTACAACAGAGGCAGCCGTGAGTTGCACACATCTTACAAACCATGGAATGGATCTCATGTCCGAAAGGTATCACTCAGGAGTGGTAGATGTAGCCTTAGAGGTACCATTGCATATACAATAGCAAACAGTGCAGACAGTCATACATGTTAGCTGCCTGTCGGGTGCCAGGATCCACCACATAACACAAGCACTCTCAGGTCACTCCAGAACAAGTACAAATATGAGTCTGTCATTGTCCATGTTGGTGTGAATGACCTGAGCCGTACCTACCTGGACTACATGAAAAGAAGCATGGAAGAGCTCTCTGATCACATAGCCCAGGCCGGTATGACCCTGACCCTGAGTAGCATCCTGCCCTCACCAAGAATGATACCACAGTATAAAGAAAAAAATATCAATTTCAACAATTGGCTAAGTTTCTGGTGTCATTCAAAAGGGATCCAGTGTCCGTCTGCCTGGGATGACATGCTCGACATGCCTCACTGCTTCGCTAGAGATGGCTTTCACCTGTCACCCTTAGGCTTTCAAATACTGGACAAGGCTCTTGCCACCCCCATAGTGCCTTTTTTAGGCAAGACTCAAAAGACAAACCCACTGCCGTAAATAGCACAAGTAACAAAAATCTGAGAGTAATACTACTCAATGCCAGAAGTCTAAACCTCAAAATGCACAGACTTGAGGCACTCCTCAGTATGGAGAAAATCAATATATGTGCAGTAACAGAAACCTGATTTAAGGTTCCAGAGAGCATCCCAGCATTACCAGGCTACAACTCATAGCATACATTTTGGCCACAGAACCTGGACCAAAATACAAAAGGTGGGGGAGTATCCATATTCATCAAGGATACCCACACCTCCAGGTTAGTGGCACAGCACGATACTTCAGAGGTTATCCACGTGCATCTAACAACGGGCAAAACTGCAATTCAAATTGTAGCTTTCTACAGATCACCCCTCATGTCCCAGGACCTCCATTCCGCATTTCCGGAAACACTGGGTAACATAAAGGTCTTACCAAACATCCTAATATTGGGTGATTTCAACTACCCAAACATTAACTGGGAAAACTACTCAAGTACTAACTCCCTTGTCCAACATTTCCTAGAATTTATAAACTCAAACACCCTGGAACAACCGGTCAACACTCCCACCAGAGGTGACAGCATACTGGACCTGGTCATCATCAACATGGGTGACCGGTGTTCGACACCGGAGGTCAACCCCTCACTGGTTAGATCTGACCTTAAACAAATCACTTTGGATATCCACATTCCACCCCCAACCCCAGACAAGAAAACCACCGTGAAAAACTTTTCAAAAGCAAACTTCACATTACTTAAGACGGAGGTGGAAAGTTTCAAAGCCCCCATGCTAAAGGATAACTTTGTCCAAGCTGCAAAATCCTTTACTAATGCATTCTACAGGCACCTACAAGAATGCATGGATTGTGCTATCCCAAGCAAAATCAAGACTCACTCCTCTAAGAAAAGGAAACCAGTCTGGTGGACCTCTGCCATAAACAAGCTATACAACAGAAGGAGGAAACTAGTACAGAAAAGAGTAAAATCCCAAGAAGGGAAGACATCCCTGATCAGTATCAGCAAGAAACTATGATCCTTCATAAAATCGTACAAGGTGAGCTTTGAAAGAAACTTGCCAAGGACTCCAAAGATAACCACAAGGCATTCTTTAGCTACGTCAAGAATCTAAGTGGCAATGCTCAGATCTGCTCGGAGTTAGTGCAGAATGGCACAAAATACACTGAACCAACCAATATTTCCAACGTCCTGGCAGACAGGTTCAGTGCAAACTTCATCCCCCTCTCACCCCCAAAATGGCCCATAACCATATCAGAAGAATGTAGAGCCCCTGAAATCACAGACACTCAGGTTAAAATAGCCTTCTCCTAAGCCAAAAACACAGCATCAATGGGACCGGAAGGTGTCCCAGGCTGCGTCCTACATGAGCTCAAAGATGAACTAACCCCTCACCTAAACACACTGTTCAAACTTAGCCTCTCTACAGGATACATAGCTATAGAGTGGTGCACAGCAATGGTTATTCCTCTCCACAAAGGTGGAGCCACAACAGACCCTGGGAACTATCGCCCTATAAACCTGACTAGCTTGGTCTGCAAGGCTATGGAGCACATCATCATGGAACTAATTAACAGAGACACTGGGAACCTCCAAACACTGGACTCTACCCAGTTCAGCTTTGCTAAGGGCAGATCATGCCTCCTAAACCTGGTGGACTTCTTTGAGACAGTTAACAAGGCAATCGACAAGGGAAAGATTGTACACACAGCCTACCTAGACCTCACAAAGGTCTTTGACACCATTCAAGCTCACCAGCCTGAACATAAACCCCTATGTCACGAGATAGGTTGCCAATTGGCTCATGGACAGAACCCACATGGTAAGAGTTGCGAGAGCTAGGTCTGACTCTAAACCGGTTACAAGTGGTGTTCCCCAGGGCTCAGTCCTAGGACCCCTCCTTTTTGGTATATACTTCTCAGAGGTACAGACAAGCACAGAAGAACTATGGCTGACCAAGTTCACAGACAACTGCAAACTAGGGGCTATAATTGACTCATTGGCTGATACAGACATCCTCCAAAAGGGTCTCACTGAGACGGATATCTGGTGTCAAAATCATGGCCTCAAGCTAACTGCAAAAAAGTGCATAGTTATTCCCTTTGGAAATAACAAAGTACCTACAAACTACCACATAGGTGGTAGTTGCCTAAATTCGGAACACGTAATAAGAGATCTGGGGACCCAAGTAGATAGTAATCTCTCCTTTGATAATCACATTGCTAAAGTGGTTAGAAAATCCTTCTATGTGGCCAACCTAATCACAAAAGGGTTTGCATCCAGATCAAAAGAGGTCATTGTGCCCCTCTACTCATCACTCATCAGACCCATCATAAAGTACAATGCCCTATTTGAGATGTACCTTACAAGACACCTGTAACAGCGGGAAAGACCACAGAAGTACCTCACCAAGAGGATCACTGGCCTTAAACAGATGCCCTAAACAGCTCAACTGAAGAAACTCCAGCTGTACTTGGTTGCATACCGCCTGCTCAGAGGTGATCACTGCCTGACATACAAGGCCATGTCCAACCCTGAATTGATGGGCATGCTCCACCTTAAGAAAATCTTATCCCCTAGAGCCACATGCTTTAGAGATCTAAACATCACCACAACAATAAATAGGACATGCTGGAGGGATAGATTCCTGTCCCAGAGACTTCCCATGCTTCAGAATAAGATTTCAATCTACATTAGGCAGAGATCCTTGCTAGCACTCTTCAAGAGAAACCTTGATGAGTGGATGGGAAAAAGAAAGTTTACCCCCGGGGAACACTTCAGTGGCTCTGCTGGACAGAGACACAGGGAACTAATCTAAGGGGCCAGCAAAAGCCAACACATTCTGACTAGGCTTATAAATGCCTTTGGGCAGATAGCCTAGTACCTACATATGAACCTATGAACCTATGTGACTATGAAGTATGGGACAACATTAATGTAGAAAATAAACAAATGCCCATCTAAGACAGATGACAACACACATTACAAACTGGTCATGGAGGCTGCCAGAAACATGCAACAACACTGAGGGACTTGCAGAAATGCCTGTGCAGTACCTGTGTCGACAATTGCCTGGACTCTGCATAAGTGTGGCCTATGGGTTAGGGTAATCAGATGAAAGAGTTGTTTCACAGAACCATCATCCAGGGCTCTCTAAAGGTAGCATATGCATAACATCAAGTCTCCCAAAGGCATGTGTTGCAATGTGTAATGGGGTACTGAGACCAAGGCTGAAACCTACAAATAGTATTAATAAAGATACATGTGGTGCACAAACAACACCTCACTCCACCTCAGGCCCACCATCCCCATCTGTACCTTGCTGGTGCCACTGTACACCTTTAGGTTTGTTGTTCATTAGCAGGAACTAGGCTGGTATGCATGGCGTTCTGAATTTGGAACACTGCAAAATGACACTCATGTGTGGCCCATAGTTGTCAAGCCTCTGCAGTAAGGCTGAGGATGGGGAGGGGTGTCATCCTGAAACACAACAGTGAACTGAAGCATGTATCCAAAGCTCACTAAGAATAGCTGCATCTGCACACAGTCAAGGTCATGAATTGTGCCAGACATAACCCTGACTCCACAGCAATAGTGAAGGCACTGTGTGACTCCAAGGACTCTGCACATGAGCTGACCTTTCAATCTGGCAGAGTTGGGGGACATTCGTAGGATGGAGTGACAAAATAATGCAAGTGAATATGGGCCATGCCAGTATACCCCTTCCAGGAATAGTGACTGCTGTAGTTCACTAAACAGGTGCTGCAACAAACCATCATGTTAAGTCTGTGCACACTTATGCAACCCACATATTTTATGCATCTCAACCAGCATCTGCACAACTAACACATTTGTTTGATACTGCATTTGATTGCACAGGTCATATGGCACATATCAGGTGTGTGTAATATTAACACATGCAGTATTGTGGCCCCATTGCATATCATAGAAGAGGCTGGCATGTCAATAAGGCTGTGTACACTTCTCATAGCCACAGTAAGCTTTGAAGGTTGTCAGTGTAATTGGATTTTATTGCTCATACATGCACTGCTGATGATGAGGTCTGCATATAAGAAGTCAGGTATTCACTATTGACATCTGTCCTTATATCATCCAAGGTATGTGCCAGACAAACACACAGTGGCTGTGAGCAACAGAGCAAACATAACTGCCACACATATGCACATTCAGTAATGGTGTGTACACTCATGAGGTATGGTGCACAATGCAAGCCAGGGTGCTGAACAGGTGCACAGAAATACTGTGTACATGGGTGCAGTGTGT
Source organism: Protopterus annectens (assembly GCF_019279795.1). Lineage (NCBI taxonomy): Eukaryota > Metazoa > Chordata > Ceratodontiformes > Protopteridae > Protopterus > Protopterus annectens. The sequence continues at coordinate 430,852,950 of NC_056735.1, forward strand.
TCAGGGGAAGGGGCATCACCTACTAACACAAAGCATGTATCACAGAGATGATATAATATTGGTAACAAGGATTGAGTATAGCTGCAGTGCATGCTGTTAAGTGCCAGTTGACTATTGGGTAATGAGAGGTCTGTGTAATATCTTTGTGCCACCTCACCTGTAAGTGTGTGTGTGTGTGTGTGTGTGTGTGTGTGTGTGTGTGTGTGTGTGTGTGTGTGTGTGTGTGTGTGTGTGTGTGTGTGTGTGTGTGTGTGTGTGTGTGTGTGTGTGTGTGTGTGTGTGAGTGTGTAGAGGTAAGCAATGATGTACAGGTGTTAAATTATGTTTTTTGTTTTCCCCTCACAGGTGGCGAGGTGGGTCAGGGTCCCTCCTGCAGGCAAACTGATGTTAGTGTCCATACAGACTCTGACAATGATGATAGGTATGGTGAGGCACAGGCAGGGTTGTCAGCGGCTGAAGCTGTGTCATCGTTTGACATTCCACTTTTATCCACCCCATCCCTGCACACAGTCACAATGCCTATACATACCCCATCAACACTGGCTGTGGTGACCCCTAACAGTAGCAGCTGAAAGAAGAAGAAGAAGAAAGATGACGGAACAGGCATGTATGGAATGTTACACCAGACATAGTCTGAGGCTCCAGCGGGCTACTCATTCTGCTGTACTTCACAACATCCTTGATCTTGCAGGTGCCCACTGTTAATTTGCAGAGGTCCTGGATAGACAGTTGGATGAGATGGTGGGAATCCTCGACCGTGCAATGTCTATGTTAGAGCATATGGTGGGATAGGGTGACAGCCATGTGAACATATGTCAGCAACACCAACAGGTGGAGGTCTACATGGATGTGCAACAAGTGACAGCTGCTCCCATAGTGGCAGCACCAGTACAACACTGCAGGGGGGGTGTTGTCCACACCACAACACAGCAGGCCACATGCACATGGTCCTGGATGGTCCCAACAGGGACCCGTATACAGCGAACATTCCTCCTCATCAGGGGAGAATACCATATCTGGGCTTGTACCTAGTAGTGCCCGTGGAACTCTTGGCAGGCACAGTTCTCGTGTCCGTGGTCGGACATGGTGAAATGTATTCCCTGCCATGCACTGTCTGCAGCTGTCCAACAAACCCCTGTATAGGGCAGCTACATGGCAGAACTGTGTGCATACATCCACACACATATCACCAACATAGCGAGGCCACCTGCATACTTACACACACCACATCTGCACAGCCCAATTGATAACAAAACCCACTAACACACACACGTGATGTCAACCAAACAGCTCAGCCTAGGTCTCCGGCAAACCCACAACACACCCTGTGCATATGATGATACCTACCTGTGCCACATCCCCTGTCATCCATAACATTGATGCAGGGACAGGCTAATATGATTTTGATGCACAGGGTGAATGTACTAAGATTTAGCAAAGTAATGCTGTGTAACATGTTTTCAGCTGGAAAGTTTAATGCTTACATGTCAGGATGTGTAGCTGTCCAGCCATGATGCGTTATAGCTGTTATTAACACTGACTGATTGTGGTCTCCATAATGTATTCAGTTTGTGTTGTAAGTGTCTATGTGTCAGCAAGATGTTGGTCTGCTGTTGTTTCCTACAAGGGGTATGGCACTGTGGTGACACATTAACTGTGTCATATCCTGGGTATAGCTGAACACAAGTAACAGGTCTATATAACAGTTAATGCCTGTGCCACATGGCTGATAGGTCTGAGGGGTGTATACAGGTGAGTGCATGGTGGCTGATGTCAGTAACCATTCTACAGTGGACAATGGTAAGTCAACTGGGTTGCATAAACCAGATGTTTGTGGATAACACACACACACAGATGCTCTGGTGTTGATGCAATACACAGAGAATACTGTACACATGGATGTACTTAATTTTGCAGTTAACTCATTTTAGCCTATGTATTTCCAGCAAGACAAAATAGGCAAAACATCACATCAGTAAATAATTAGTCTGCCAGCTTAATGTCACTGATGATGGTACTGGCAGGGTATATATCCTCTTCCCCAATGTAGTGCAATCCTGGAGTTGGTAAACATAGGTATGCTGGTGTTGGGGGGGCACAGCCCTCCATTTTGGTGGGTATGGGGTGGCATAGAACCACATATAGTGTGATTAACAACTACTTAACCTGTTAACATAAACTGTACAATATTACAGTAGACTAAGTGGGGGGATACATACAACAATAATCCCAATGAGGGTGGCTGTGCCCACAACATCCACATCCAACTATATATACCAACTCCAGTATCACTGTACAGCTGTACAGTGGGGAAGAGGGCATTTACACATCTTCTACTAGTTTTGATGGAATGAATTTCCACAAGAAGATTCCTTTGAAATGTTAGCGTTTGCCAGTCAGTTCTCAAACAAATGACCTCCTGGGACATGTATTTTCTGCAAACTGAAGAAGACCCTTCACATGCACACACACTTCCTTGGCAACACTAAGAGTAGAACCCCTACCTAGGTACTTATTGCTACTAATGTGTTTGGCCTTAACTGTACACACCACACAGCTTTTAGGATGAGGTTTGTCCCGAGTTTCTTTTTAAGTGAAGAACATCACCACGCCTTGTATGGTATGGTAATGGGGGATGTACTGGATGTTAATGAAAAGAACATAGTATAACATACTGTCATATACACATTGACAAACACATAACAGCCATAGACACATCTGAGAGACCTGGGTTTATCAGTGATAACTACCTTGTCAGTGAGTGCATTCAGTTACAGATAATTTGCACACAGCACATGCATCATTGAACTGGATAGTGTAATCAGTTACCTGTATGGCTGATGGTGACAGCGATCCTCATACAGTGGACCTTGGGACATGTACTGGGGGTACTATGGTGTAAAGACAGTATACCTAAATCCCACACCCCACACTGGATATTTTACTCACTGAAACCCTTGATAATATTCTGACATACCCACAATCACATATTGACCAGGACTGCAACACAACCCCTTGTCTATCTAATCAGTGCTACTACAGGGATATGCATTTATTGCACATGCCACAAGGATAGAATGGTGAGGGTTTGTCATGGCTCTCCTAATGTCAGCAACATCACTATCCCTTGTAATGTATAGCAAGATGTATTGTATTTGGAGAATGTGGCCTGAGAATGCTGTATCCTAGAAATATACACACTTGCAGACATACACATAACTGCCAGGACTCAGAGGGTAACCCATGCCTATATACCCATTTTGTACAACAATGTTATGCTAGTACTGCAAGCTCCAGGTAGCCCATAGGGTGAAGAGTGTAACAAGGTACATTTAATGAGCAGCAGCCATTTCTAACTATGGCAATATGGGGGGTGTAGTGGGTGAGAAGGCCCTCAGGGTATTATCAACTACAAGTTTAGAAACACACAGACACTATTATTCTCAGAAATGCAAACTGATACATTTGTCAGTACTGGGGTCCATAGGAGCAGGTGTTCCTAGGTGTGTACCAGGCTAATGTCCATGGATAGATGAGAAGAGTAGGGGATGTGGCTGCACTGGTATCATGCCACTTGACATTTGTCAGCAGTCCATCTATCAACTGATGCCACTTGAGTGATCCCCAGGGTGACAGTTAAATGCAACTGTAATGACAGCACATAGAAGCATGTTATGTACATGGAATTAAATACAGTTATTAAAGATGTCATTAATCTATGTCATCAGACTGGAATGTGATCACTGGTTACCAGGGCTGAGCTATAGCAGGTGTAAGCATTGCTTAAATATAAATGCTAAGCACATTTGTGAACTGGTAAGCGAAGCCTACAGAGTGTAAGAACCTTTTCACCAGTAAAGCTGCTCAAAACTGCCTTAACCACTCTGTATCCAACAGTCCTTATTCTGCCTAGCAACAAAATAAACAAACCTTGCAGGTCTTGAACCCAGGACCCTCTACATTATAGCCAAAGCAATTAACCACTGAGACATCAGACCTGAGAACATATGTATTGTTTTTTCAAATATATCTTTCAGTACACATACTGAATAATAGAGAACAACTGCTTTGACTTCTACATTTTTTTAGTACTTGTTAGTGAAAATAGTGTTGAATCAGTCTGTTGTTATATCTAAATACACATATAAGAGAAATATGGTGGGATATATCTGGAAAGGTATATACAACACTCATGTTTACACATAACAAGGATATGTATACACACACATATATATATATATATATAGATATATATATGTATATATTTATACATATGTAGATATATGTATACATTTACATACACACATATATATATTTATATATATATATCTGTCTATGTATATATATATATATATATATATATATATATATATATATATATATATATATATGTGTGTGTGTGTGTGTGTGTGTGTGTGTGTGTGTATATATATATATATATATATATATATATATATATTTATATATATATAAATATATATATATATGTGTGTGTGTGTGTGTGTGTGTGTGTGTGTGTGTGTATATATATATATATATATATATATATATATATATATATATATATGTGTGTGTGTATGTATTTATATGTATATATATATATATATATGTATATATATATATATATATATACATATAAATATAGATAGATAAATAAATATAGTGTGTGTATTATATATATATATATATATATATATATATATATATATATATATATATATATATATAAAAACGTGTATATAAGGTTCCACTTGAAAACATCGAAATTCTAAACCATTGAAATTCATATGGTTGAGACGATATCATCGAGTGTTTAGAACATTGATGTTGTCAAGGGGAAGAAAAAGGGAAAAAGCTAGTGTTTCAGCAGGGCAGCAAGGTGCCCTGCACACTGTGTCTGTGAATGTGCCATCTCTCTGATGGCACTGCAGACAGGGTACAGGAAATCTCCCGTTTAGCGCTTTTGCATATAGTGCTAAAACGGAGATTTCCCTTTACCCCACTGTAGTGTGATCTCGGAGTTGATATATTAAAGTTGGGGGTGTGTGGGGGGCACTTCCCCCCACATGGGGATTGCAGGGATGACAGATATACTTATTTGCTCACAGTTTTTTCGTGGGAAATACAAGATGAATGAAGCTGGTCCAGTATTGTGGTCTGCAGACTACATATTCTTGGACACTCATGCCATTCTGGAGGGGTAGCTGCAGACGCTTGCTGATGGGTCTGTATAAATGGTTCAGCAACTTGGTACTGTGATGGCTGAGGATCCCCTGCATGTATATCTATCGACATGCATGCAGACGGGAGCTGAAAGTTCGACTGCTGAATCCTACACTAAGGCATTGTACGAGCACATCCCAAATAGAACCAAGATGCTGTCCTCCAAAAAAAGGAATCCAATCTGGTGGTCCCCTGAAATAAACTAACTATACAACAGAAGGCAGAAACTGTTGCAGAAAAGACGAAAATCCCAGGATGCAAAAAACTCCCTTACCAGCCTCAGTAAGAAGCTGAGATCCCTCATAACATCCTCTAAAGCTAGTTATGAAAATAAAATTACTAAAGATTCCAAAGACCGCCTTAAGGCATTCTATAGTTATGTCAAGAATCTAAATGGCAATGCTCAGTTCTGCTCTGAGCTGCAATAAGAATGGCATTAAATATACTGATCCCAAGGATATTGCCAATATCCTGACAGATCGTTTTAGTGCCAACTTCACCCCCTCTCACCCCCTAAATGGATCATCTCAATAACAAATGATTGCCAAATTCCAGTAATCACGGCCACACAGATAGAAACCACACTCTCCAAAGCTAAGAATATAGCATCCATCAGACCAGATGACATCCCAGGCTGTGTACTAAATGAACTACAAAATGAACTGGCACCTTACCTAAGTGTCATGTTTAATCTTAGCCTCACCTCTGGCTTCATGTCCACTGAGTGGTGTACAGCTACAGTTATCCCACTCCACAATGGGGGATCCACCTTGGATTCTCGGAACTACTGTCCCATCAGTCTGTTGAGCCTGATCTGCAAGGTCATGGAACACATTATCATGGAACTTATAAACAAAGACATTGGCAACCTTCAAACACTGGACTCCACCCAGTTTGGGTTCGTGAAGGGCTGATATTGTCTCCTGAACCTGATTGACTTCTTCAAATCAGTCTCCAGGGTTGTGGACAAGGGTAAGGCAGTCCACATAGTCTACCTGGACCTCCCCAAGGCCTTTGACACCATCCCCTACTCTGGAATCATAGATAAACTTACTAAGCTGGGCATAAATCCCTATGTCACTCGATGGGTTGCCAACTGGCTTACTGACAGAACCCAGACTGTAAAAGTAGCTGACTCCAATTACAGCTCCAGACAGGTGACAAGTGGAGTACCTCAAGGTTCAGTCCAGGGACTGCTCTTGTTTGGCATCTACTTCTCTGAAGTACAGGCCAACACTAAGGGACTCTGGCTAACAAAGTTCTCAGATGACTGCAAACTGGGAGGCATTATTGAAACCCCAAATGATGTGGATATTCTAAAAAAAGGCCTTCCAGAAACAGATGCTTGGTGCCAGAGCCATGGGCTCAAGCTTAATTCCAAGAAATGTATAGTTATCCCCTTTGGGAAAAGCCATGTACCCATGAATTACCACATAGGTGGCAGTACACTAAACACTGAAAGTGTGATGAGAGACTTAGGGACGCAGGTGGACAGTGGTCTCACCTTCAATAACCACATCGCCAAAATAGTCAGAAAATCCTTCTATGTGGCACACCTCATCACTAAGGGCTTTTTATCCAGAAAAAAATAAGTAATTGTCCCACTGTACTCATCCCTCATTAGACCCATTATAGAGTACAATGCCCCATTTGGTATGTACCTTCACAAGACATCTGCAACAGCTGGAAAGGCCACAGAAATACCTCACTAAAAGAATCACAGGGCTAAAGCAGATGCCCTATGCTGACCATCTAAAATAACTCCAGCTATACTCTATGGCATATCATTCACTCAGAGGTGATCTCTGCTTAACATACAAGGCCATGTCAAATGCTGAGCTGTTGGACATGCTCCACTTAAAGAAATCCCAATCCCTCAGAGCCACATGCTCCAGGCATCAAAATCTTGGCATCACAATGAACAAAACATGCTGGAGGGATAGGTACCTGACCCGGAGATTCTGCATACTCTGAAATAGACTGCCCGTACATGTCAAGCTGAGTGTCTCTTTGGCCCTCTTCAAAAGGAACTTTGACGATTGGATGGGATATAGGAAATTTACCCTGGGGATCACGTCAGTGGTCCTGCTAGACAAGGGTCCAGGGAAGTAAATATTGTGGGAAGAAATATCCAGGGAATTGTTATGGCTAGGCTTGTATAAGCCCTGGGGCCAATAGCCTAGTGCCAACATATGAACCTATGAACGTATAACAGAATGGCCATACCTCTTAGCTGTACAGATTCACCCATGTTACCCAGAGGCAGGGCTCATATATCTGGTCCATTCCCCCTCACATTGTGGTTTACGAGCAGGATTGTAACCATCCATTACTGGGTTTACAGGCAGGGGTAATATGGGCACACATCAGAGTTTCAGATTTCATACACTCCATGGTGTCCATGCTTCTGTACCCCCCCACTCTGTTATTCTATCCTCTTCCTAACATTATGCGAGCAATATCTGAGAAGTATCCCTATAGTTGTCCCTTCATCCCAGCAGTATTTTGGGGTTGGTCCACAGTTCATGCAGTAGGACATGGTGGGCATGCTACTGGGATTTGTCAACATGGTCTTGCACTTGTGTTCTGTGGACTGTTTTATATTGTTAGTTGGGACCCCATGAGATAGCATACATTGGCAGTACAGGTGAGGCACAGGCCTTTGACAGAGGACTGTAGGGCATTTGGTAGTGATGCAGGCCATCTGTAGCAGGCCAGTGCATTCTGTCACTCCTACATTCCCAGACTGCGAGCCACTGGATTCTCCTTGGGTGACAGGGTAAGTGTGTGAGGTGTTAATGGCGATAGTTCCTGTCCATATTAATCCATTGGTCTAGATGCTGGCAGGGTGCTGCTTATAGCTGGGGACACAACTGCATGGGACATCTCTTCAGCATGCTGCATTCTGTGGGTATTCCCATACAGAAGTGGGGGTCATACTGTACTCATTCCCAAAGCAGGGATATGACCTGTGATAAACCTGTGGCTGATGGTGGGATGAGCTGAGTGCATGTGTGATATGGAAGCTTCTTGCAGCTGATTCACAGATATACCTGGGACATTCCCCTTTTGCTGGCTTGTGCATGGACATAGGCAGTCTCTCCTTATTTCATAACTGTGCCTTTTGTGGTCTGCCAGTGATTGGCCAGACTACATCAGTATTCCATACTACACAGATAACTAATGTGCTGCTAACCTGTATGTACAATTCCAAAGGTTTGTGTAGTTGACAGTTAAATTTTATGTACTCTGTGTAGGGTACTTTCACCTGTGTACTGTGTGTATGTCTGGGCCCACATTCATGGCATGTCCATCTTTCAGATGGTGACAGATATTGACATCTGAACAGCGAGTATGGATGACGGCTGAATTGGGTCTTGCTGGGATGCATTGTGGTTGGCACTGCAGTTGTCAGAACATGGCCCTGTCATTAACAGTAATGGCCATAGGCCACCGAGATGCAACCCTCCATGCCTACATGCTGACCACTTACACACAATATAGAACACACAACAACCTAACACACAGACCCTTGCATATTGTACACATGCAACAATATATCCTGTAAATTGGGCCAGCTCAGGTAATCTGTGCTCCACTGTTATTAAACACACACTTAAATGTTGCTGCATTTCTACATAGGATTGTGGGGAGGGGGCACATCTGGCAACTGTAAGCATTGCTATGACTGCACTGGTATTTCAAGTACTCTATTGGCTTCCATTTCATTTTGTATTCTGAGCTATCATTTAGACTAGAGGCATATCATTAGAGTATAGATCTTAGGTTTTATTGACCTACATTTCAGTTTTAGACTTCTTACTCTTCAGAACTAACATACAACTGCCAGACCTGTTGTAGTCTGTCTGTGTAGGTCTGGAGGGAGGCTGTTCTCCATTGCCATCAATTGGAGTCCTTAGCACAGCCTTTCTTTATGGTCATCTACAACTGTCCTGCTGGCTGAGGCTGTTGTTGGGTATGTTAGCCTCACTGACATGCATGTGTATCCAATGGACACACATTTGGGCCACCACATGTACTTTAGTGGGATTTGTCACCTTGTCTAGTACTGCCTACTTTGCTGACACCAGTATTGTTATGGATTACATGCTGCCCATATAGGTGTCCACTATCTGCTGCCATCTCCTTCAGCCACCCGATTCCCTTGCATGCTCACATCCATACCATAAATACAACTAGCAGAACATACTACTCCATTCAACAATTGATAGGAAGAGTGACTTATCTTGTGGCTGTGCCAGTATTGAGGATGGTGCTGGAGGGCTGACTATGTTGATGCATATACATGGTAACGCACAGGTAGTGTCAGGTTTGGCATCCCTTTTACTGTATGGGCAAATCAGATTCCCTGGATCCCTACCATGTCAGTGTATGTGCTATGCATTGCCTCTTTGTCGAAGCTTGGGCATACTGGGCATGCCTCCTTCTGCCTACATGGGCAGGCTCAGATTGTTCCTCCTCCAAGTCACTCTGTTGCTCTGCTGGCCTTGGCAATGGCGGGGGCTGTGTGGCCCTGCATCTGTTTCTGGAGGATCATATTGTGTAGCATGGCACATACAATGAAAATTTGTCTACACGTAGCTGGAGAGTACCGCAATGCTCCAGCGGATATGTCCAGGCACCGGAACCATGACTTGAACATCCCAAACACAAGCTCTATTATGATTCCGGTTTGTCTGTATGCCTCATTATGGAGTTCTTGTTCAGGTGTGTGTACATTTCTGATGGGTGTCATCAGCCACGGCTCCAGTGCGTAACCAGCATCCCCCACTAGGTGGCCATATAGGATGTCCTCACTGGCAAATCTCTGGTACAGCTGTGTCATATGCCAGATGTGGGAGTTGTGATATTTCCAGTGCTGCCAGCACACACATTCAAGATAATGCCCTGGGCATCGCACATGACCTGGCACTTGATGGAGGGGAAGCCTATGCGGTTTATGTAGACCCTACCCTGCTCACCGGGTGGTGCTTTGATGTGTATGTGCAAGCAGTCTATAGCACCCACTACCTCAGGGCATTCTGCTATTTGGTGGAGGAGATGCATATTCCAGGTCAATGCATCATGGGTGTTGAGGAAATATATGTGCTCACCGGCATGTGCTAACATGGCATCCAGGAACTGGTGGAGTACCCTGAATGCTGATGCCTGTGAGATCCCCATGATATCCCCAGTTGGCTTTTGGAAGGTACTGGTGTCTAGTATTCTTAACCCAACACAAACCATGGTATCCACTGGCATGGGTTGGTTCTGAGTGTGAGGCATGGCCGGCACAGCTCAACAATTTGCTGTAGGAAGTCCCTGCCCACCCTATAGTGCTCCACTATCTCCAGCTCATGTAGCCTGTGATAGGTTACCCTGGGTCTGTACACTCTTCTCCTTCTCCTCACTGTGGGTTGGTCTTCAGCATTCTCATTCTCATCACCCTCAGGCTCTTCCAAATAATGATGTATGAAAGTGACAGCAGCCCCCTATCATTTTGTTAGTTTTGTCAGGTAAAATTTCCCTGACTGTGTACACTGGTGATGTAGACTTTGTGGGAAAAAACAGAGTGAAAGGTGTTTGCATAGTTTATAGTAGTGTGCTGGGCTGGGCTGCTGCCTGTGTAATTGGCTGATTCTGATACATTTCACCTGCCAGCTATGTTAGTTCTTTTTGATTGTCTTCGTACTGCTGTTTTCCCTTCCCATTGCCTTCCCATTTATGCCATGAGGTGTGGCACACATACCTAGTGCTCAGATGTGAACAGAGCTGCTTTATTTCCTGTGTTGTTTTTTTGTTTGCTTTTTTGTTTTAATCCTGGTGCGTGGTGCTCACACCCGTTTAGTCAATGTAAACACTGATAAGCAGCCTCAGACACACACCCCTTCCTTAGCTGTGCTTAGCTAAGGGCAAATACAGGCCACAGAGCTCCAATAACCTTACAGCATGCATGACACTCCTCCTTATGAGTTCATCTACTTCTTATGCTTATACCATGGTGTTGCTGCACCTACATGGTTGGGTGCAAGCTAACACTAAGGGGAAATCTGTGATTTTTTATCAATACCCTCATTTGCATAAAACTGACTGCTAATGCATGGATACAAAACTGACACTCAGCCTTCCCCCTTAGCAACCACTATTCCATGGTATTGTTATCTTATGCATGTCATTGACTATTATGGCAGAATGCTGATTTGGGTTTAAAAGCTTATTTCCAACTTTTGTCCTTATTTTCGGGTCAATCCCATTTGCACATCACTGCCCTAGGCTTAAACAGCCGAAATCGGCCAAAAAAAATAAATGTTTTTTTTTATAATTTTGCAACTATTTCCCATGCCAATGGCCATATATTTGGCCATTGGCATGCCTACTACATTGAATACATGCTTTCTTTTGAGCTGTCATGCCTTCATTTTGTAATTTGCAGAAATGTATTCAGTTAGTAACATTTCTGCAGGTTACACTATTCTTGCACAGACACCTGCTTGCTTTCTGGATGGCTAATTCACCTCATTTGCATGGTTTTCACCAGCAAATGAGGTAATTAGCATACAGGAGCTGTGTCCGTGCAGGAGTAGTGTAGCAGCGCTTGTGCACATCCCAGTAGCTCATTCCTGGATCGCTCATCGGCCATATTGCGTGCAGTAGCTCTTGCACTACTCCTGCACACCATGCAGAGCTTGCTGAATCCTGGGGTATGTTTATAAATGCAGCAGAAAACGTATACCTTTAGTGATCTCCATGCTTCCATGAACTTTGTTATGGTGTAGTTGCTGCCAGTATTTGTTTCCAATAATGTGCATCCAAACACAACACCATTGCTAAGTGACCAAATGCAGTTGGATTGGGACCAGCAAACAGCCAACATTATTAGTCCTCTTAAAGAATCACATGGAGGATGTTGCAGGTGTACATGAACACTCAACAAAGTTAATGGCAAAAATTACTAGTGAGTCAAAGGACATGTATGGAGAAAAATGCTTTGTCCCACTACAAAGACTGAGGGGAGGAAGAGTAAGAAGACCCCTTGCAAGATGGTTCTAACCTTGAATCCATAGACTCTGCACTTACAATGAAAGATAAAGGGATAGAGACGTTTATGATTAGGAACAGAAACAAAAAGCATGACAAGCCTAACAATGCAATGGGCAAAGATGCAGGCAGAATCACATAACGGATAATTGTGGTTAAGGACTGTACTTCTGAGTCATGTTGTTAACTCCAGGACCGGGATCAAGAGGGATCAGATGTAGTACTCTTTCTTGGAGTGTTACATACTAGGGGCAGATACCTCATCCCAGTAGCAGCTACACAGTATCTGTTTGTGTGTTTGCCTTTTGGTTACTTGCTAATTTGTGCTTTGGTTTTATAATTCTAAGTATTTAACATTTTTATGTATATCTTTGAATGTAAGTGGGATAAATTCTAAAGTTAAATGCAATACACTACAACAATGGTTAACACACACATGGGTGGATATAGTGTTATTTTAATAGTGTAAGCTGGTGAAGCAAACTGTTAAAATACTAAAAGGTTTTTCTACATATGATACTTTCCTTCATCTGCTTGAACAAACCAAGGCAGGGGTTATCTTAACTACTGAACAGTGGAGATTTAGCAAAGGTAGAGGAATTTTGGTAATGATGGACACTGGGCAGGAACTGATTGCTATGGATAATATTTACACCCCCAACACTGATAACCCCCTCTTTATTTAGATGTGTTTTCTTTTTTGCTTCCCTAGTCTCATGAAAGTACTCTGAATTAAATCCTTCTTCAATGTCACACTTGACTAAGTTAGAGACAGTACTCTTCCTAACTCTGAGTGGCAGATCACTTCACAGAAAATAATAGGCCGATACAAGACAGAATAGTACTTGGAAGACGTTTGGAGCCTCTTTCACCCACATGAGGATAGGTTTACCTTTATAATCAGAACCATTTTCAACCAAATAGATTGAACTATTGGCTGGCTTCCACAAACATGTTTCAAAGAATCTTTCAGATGAGGATAGTACCAATCCCATTTTTTGACCAAGCAGTAGTACTGTGCAAGTTTCAGGGTCATGTTAGTGGTTTGGCTAAAAAGCGATGGAGCATATATCTCTTCATATTCTAAGAGAAGAGATTACTACAGGACATATGTAAAGGCTGACTGCTTTTTCTGGAAAAGCACTCTCTTGGCTCCTTTCCAACTAAGGTTTGGTGGGTTTCTTTAAATTGGGAGCTGAAGGGCTTGTGCACAGAAACCAAGGGAGAACTTTCGTTGAACATTTATAAAAATCTCATAGTCTTTGTAGTCCAAGTTGAGCATGCATTATTTAAGTGTAAGCAAAAAATATATCACAGTGAGATTCCATTACAAGATTATAAGGTTATACACAAGAAATAGTGTGTGTTAAATCATGAAAGGGCACACATACACAAACAGGGTATGATATGTTCAGCCATGGGCATTAGGTATCCACAGATCCAAAAGGATACCATTTTATGTGAAACAAAGGAAACTACAGAGCACTATACTTAATCTAGTGGACAATCCACATGGTAAGAGAACCTGTTTCTATCCTTTTACTAATTCATGTACAGTATGGATTATAAAGGGACTAGGGATATGCCAGCTGTCTTTAAACAGCTTGCTGGAAAATGTGTTTACTGCCAATATTCCCCCAGCAGGTAGCAGGTTTAGTTTGTGAAATTAGAAGAACTATACAACAGTTGCCCTAAGGAAAAATCTTAGTCGAAGATGGGCTCACTGTAAAGGTCTACAGGGCTTTTGAATGTATATTACATGCATCTCTGATGGACTTTTACCAAAGTTTTGAAAAAGATGGTCAAATAAATTACTATTCCACCACTTCTATTTGTTCTACCCAAAACCCAACAATGACTCTACACTGGTTGCTAATTACAGATCAACATCCTTAGTAAATGTGGACATAAAAAATGTTTCCGGAGTTTTTGGGTAATACACTAATCAGCATCATCCCAGACCTAATTCGAGACATGCAGGTATGGTTTGTAAAAGGTAAATCAGAGCGCTGAACACATTAGGACTCTTGGCTTATATTTGCAAGAAGATTTAGATGCATGCCAAAGCTAGCGGTTATCTTCTTAATGGATTTTGAGAAGGCATTTAATTCTGTAAATCTGTACTGGTTATGAGTACTTCCAAAACTTCTTAGTTTTTCCTGATAAATTTTAAAAGTCTATTCAAGCTTTATACAACAATCCTATGGCATCAGATTTAATTAGTAACTTAACCTCTGACCCATTTTCTCTCCAGTGAGGTACTTCTTGTTGGCAATGGAGCCTTTAAACCTTCTTCTTAATATCTTGAGATGCGATAGAGGATGGAATTTAATGGAAGTTGAGACTAGTGCCTTAATTTTTTCTGGATGATGGAGTGCTACTTTTTCAAGATCCTGTCAGGGATGCTCCAATCCTACTTAATATTCTTCAGGCGTTCTCTGACTTATCAGCGTTTAGGCTGAATATGGTCAAGGTAGAACTGTTTGTGGCCAATAAGGTAGTACAAACATTGAGTGAATCTGTATGGACCTTACTTTTTAGGTTGTGTGGTAACTGCCCTAAATATATAAACATTACGCATCACCCTGGCTCACTACAAATCAGTATTAGGAACTGATTTGTAAGAAAGTTTTTTTTGTAGGTACATACTTGGTATAAATTGGATTTACAGCTTATGAAAATAATAGCCATTGTTAAAATGTTAGTGGTTCCCCTCCTTTACGTCCTGTATAGATGTATAGACATGTCCATGGCATACACAAGAACACCTGAAATAAGAAATGAACTACTTTATTAGACAACATTTTTATGGAACCATCATAGGAAGAGGTTGAACTCATGGCTCAACAGTATTCTTTCAAAGAGTGGAGGGATGGATGTTTCTGACTGGCATCTCTTTAGTCTAGGAGTTTTTGTTACCCAGCTATTAAACTACAGCATGGTGAGGCTCGCAATCTGGGCAAAAGTAAAGGCCATCTTACTGTGGGCAGAAAAAACATGTTATGGTTATTGCCTGGTATGAGAATAGCCCTCTAAAAAACCTTCAAAAGATACCACCAATACATTGAGACTTGGAAAGCTTTAAATGTCTTTAAACAACTTCACCCCAGTCTTATCTTTATGGGAATCTTCAGTCTCCTTATAGGGGATGCTTCATGCTTTTGATTCATTGACTGAAGGATCTTAGATATAAGCTTAAATGAAACATGGTTTTTGCTTCATTCCAGTAATTTTGGCACATCTGGAGGCTAACAAATAAGGAGGATTGGAAGCATTTTCTATATGGTATGTCATCATGAGATCTCTCCTAAGGCATAGGTTAGAGTACTCTCCCTTTCCCTTACACAAAACATGCTCATTCATATGATCAAGAAGGGTGAACACATAACATAAACTTGTCTGAACTTTGCACTTGCTTGTTCAGTAAAGATATTGATAAAGCTGCAAGATTGTTCACAGGCAATGTATATAACCCAGACCCTCTTTTTGGATCTGCAAAGACCATGAGCACCATAGGATAATTAGGATAACAAGTGCACAACACTTTTATGAAACATTGTTCTTATTTTGGACTGAGGAGTTACTGGCTACAAGTCCAAGATGCTGACAATTAGGGGTAGGAATGTCTGCTTATAATAAATGACAAGCAGGCAAGTAAGATGTTCTGCGCAAATTTTGCTCCCACCCCCCCAGTTTATGAACTGTGGACAGCTGTTCAGGGCCTACTCAAGAAAACACTAGGGTCAGGGTTTCCACTATGCTATACAACATTATTATCCTCAGTGGATGGATATCTATCTCCTTTGGGTCCTGATATTTTTGGATTGTGTTTTTTTCAATTCATGTCTACCTTAAGGGCCTACATTGCCAGTGAATGGAGTAACCCTTGTACATTATCATTATTTAAGCTTAAGTGCTGGTTGAGCAGGGTGATCTTTTTGCTGGCCTTTGCTACCCTTTCTCAGGAAATCTCCCAATATTTCCTGCCAGGTAACAACTTATCTGTTAGTGGGTAGCCTTGTTAAAAGAATGTTGTGGATAAAGGTTAAGTTGTTTGGGGGAGGATGTCATTAGCATCAATCTATTCACTCAGTCACTATGCCTTAGAGGTGCATAGTGTCTCAAATATGCCAAAATGTCATTCTTAGTGCAGTAAGATTATATATGAATTTGTAATGGGGCTTCTGTTTACCTCAGTGTTTTTTGATTAACTTTACAAAGAGGACTACAGTTGTACCACCTAAGAGAGCCAGCCTAGGGTCTCAGACTAAGCTCATCTTGGTCAGTGTTGCATAATTAATATAGCTGTTCATGTGTACCTGCTATTGTGACCATTGTTACTGTAGGATTCTTATGCCCTAGTTGTGTGTATCTACTCATTTAATTTATTTGTTTTCTTATCTGGATGGAATGTTTTCAACAAGGTTTTCATAAAAATAGTTCTATAAAAACTTGTATATGACAGGATAGGTAGGACAATCTCTGTGGATTGAGAAGGCCCAGAAATTTGGTAGGAAGGCATACACATCTGAGTTAAGGAAATGTATATGTGACCAAACACATGAAAAAATGGAAAGCCAGTGGTCCAGATGTTTTTGCAATTGATTATTATAAGCTAGTAAATGCATAGATAAGATAATGTATGACAAATCTGTTTAAAAGGACAGGAGAAGAGGAAGTGATGCTGAACTCTGTGGCAGGTGGAGATGGTAAGGTTATATAAAGAGAAAGGGGGCAAGCCAGATCCATAAAACTATATCGCAATTCCTATGAGTAATAGTGATATTAAAATGATGGCTAGAGTAAAAAACAGCTAGACTAGATGCTCTCCTTCCAAAATTGAATGGAGATTTTAAGGTGGGTTTGAGAAATTATGTCCATTTGTTATCTACAGATCATTGAAGGTTATGATTAGATTCTGGGAACTGCTTGAAGGAAATAGAAGATAAAGGAGCAGAAGTTGTGCTTATGAGTACATACAAGGCTTTTATTTTAATAACTTAGGACTTTATGCTAAATAATTTGAAGGAGGCCTTCGGCAAAGATGGGCTGGGCAGAGCATCTGAGCTCTTTAAACAGAACCGAATATTCAAATTAGGGTTAATAGGCTTCTGTTGTACATGGTGTGCTGCGGAGGAAAAAACATGATACAACTGTCCTTTATCACTTGGAATTTTCTCTTGGTTGTCTTGTGTTAAAGACGCTGATAAGCAAAGGGAAGAAAAAGAAAAAAATATGCACTGATCTGCACTCTGGGCACCGTCAAACTGAGCTACTCTATTGCAAGTTGTGTACACAATAGCTTTTTCCCCTATAATAGACCTGCAAAATCTAAACAACCTTAGAAATCTAGGCTTGAGGCACAAATAACATGCCAAGCTCAAATAGACATGCATTGAATAGAGTTCAGCCCTGTCCAGGTAACTAGATATTTCTACATGCTTTATTAGTAAGTCCATCTAAATATTATCCAAAATAAATTGAACTTTAAGCAATTATAGTTACCATTTTGGCCCCTGCCTCTGAGTCATTTCTGTTAAAACCATGAACCAGCACTTCCCAACAACTTGTATTGCCAGTCTGATTGAGATTTGTATCTTTATATTGCATAAGAATCACCTTATGCTTTCTGAAGATCAACAGCTATACAAATAACATAATGTGTATAGTCATTGAAGGCAAAAATATCACACACAGTAAACCTAGACACCACAATCATCAGAACTACACTGCACACCACACCTTAACAAAACCTCTCAATATACATGATTCATCATTTGCTGAGATTTTAAAGATTACCTTGCCTAAACCTTAAAAACCTCCAAAACACAACACAGATCCAAAATACACTCAGCAAGACAAGCAACCTTGTCACATAGCGCAAGGAGACCCAAAGTCGCAGATGCTGAGCCCAGAATCCAGACATTGCCTCAGCCAAATATTTTTGTTATAGGTGACTCTGTTTAAGATATGAAGATATACATTTTACCAGGCAGAGCAAGGAAAGGGTGGCAGTTTCTTGCTGGTCCTAGGATCCATAAGATCTTATGTGCATTTAAGGCATTGAACAACTGCCACTATGGTATAATACATTTGGGTGTCAATGACTTGAGGTGTACCTAAGTGGACAATATGAAGACAGACATGATGGAGTTCCAGGCAGGTATGATACTAACATTGAGCGGCATTTTACCTTCTCCAAGGATGATGCAGCAATATGAGAAAAAAATACTAATCTTCAATACTTGTCTTTGTCATTTGAAGGTGGTCCAATATTTGTCAGCTTGGGAGATATGATCAACAGACCATTCTGTTTCACCAGGGATGTCCTGCATCTATCCTCTCTAGGGTTTTTATTATTAATAAAGTTGTCGTCTACACCCATTTAACTTTTTTTAGGCAATGCCAACCTGATAAACCTATCAACATAATGAAAAAAGCAAAGAAAAATATGAAAGCCTTACTCATGAATACTAGGGGCCTAAACAAGAAACTCCGCTCACCCAGATGGAGGTGGAGTGACTAATACATGGTATAAAATGGTGGAAAGTACTTCAACTGTACAGGGCTATAATGTATTCCACATGTTCAGATCAGCTACTATACAGGAAGTGAAAAAGGTGGAAGTGTCTGAATCTTCATCCATAAGAAACTCACATCAAGGCTGGTAAAGTATGATCCACTATTTATTTTTATTTGATATGTCTTTACCAGGGATATCCACTGGGCCATAGAGAACCCATTTTCAGTGGAGGTCTGGGGAGAAAAGCTCCATAAGACAAACAGTTTAAGAGAAGTAGTACAGACATAACTGTTCACTTTACATTGTCTTTCTTTTTCTTTTGGCTTTTCCCAGTTAGGAGATGCCACAGTAGGACACTGGTCTGCAGTTTAATTTGCAGTGGAGTTTTACATTGTTAAGTTGCCAGTCCAGCACCAAACCTTTATGGAAGGCACATGCACACTCATACCTAACTGCATGTCTTTAAAGCTCACTAGACCATAGGGAGAACATGCAGACTCTGCAAAGAAGGCTCTCCAGCCAAGAATTGAACCAAAGAACCTCTTGCTGTGAGGCAACAACACTAACAGCTGTACCCCCACAGCAAAACATATTCAAATAATAGTAGCACAATTATTACAAATGGTTACAGACATAGGATATACAATCTAGTTGCTGTGTATTTTTCAATTAGAGTCTGTGAAAAGCTTCTGAACATCAAAATAACTATCAACAAGGTCCTGTATCAAATACTGACTAGCTACATAACTCCCACTGTTACACAGCAAAGCCATCACTTCTATCTACATGAACTTGAATCTCTCAGTTTTAAATCCAATACCATTTTCAAAGTGATCTAAACTAGCCAACTGTTAATGGGGAAAACTAAACCACCACTACTGCAGAAGCAAAGAGATTCCTGGTCTTTGCAATGCAAATGCCCTAGAGCAATCAGAGTACCTTCTAAGGGGAACAACATCTTGGATATTCCCCTTACTAATACGGGGGCATCTTGCTTCATCCCTTGCTTGTCTTTTCACATGCTAGGTCTGATCATAAACTTGTGTCCCTCAGAATAAAATTGAATCTAGACACTCATTCCACTGAAGGTAACATTAGACATGTCTCTAAGGAAAACTACCTAAGTGATACATTGGCAAGCTTCATATCCCCATAAAACTGTGTTAACTCTGCTGAATAAGCAATACACCACTACAGTATACAGGCATGTAAACAACAGCATAGATGGAGCTCTACCTGGTAAGAACAAGTGAAGGATACACCCAAAAACAAACTATATGTTGGCACCATAATATCAAGCTTTACAATAAAACAAAGAGAATAGTGACCAAAAGTAATAAGAATAATTCCAAGACTGACAGAGCTCTTGGCTTTGAAATAAACAAGAAACTCAGGAGTGTAATAAAATCCACCAAATGCAGAATGCAAGGCTAAAATAGCTTCCTGAACCAAAGACAATCGCAAGGACTTTTTTGATTACTTTAGTAATCTCAGAAGCACAATGCAGCAGTGAGCTTAGCTGATTGGGAATTATGTCACCTATACTGAGGCTGAAGATATAGTAAATGTAGTGGCCAATAAATTCAGTACAAGGAAGGTTGTGGTGTATGGGGTAGACCTGAATTTAAGTCATATGCGGTAGTGCAAATGCAGCAGAAAAACTGAGGGGTTAGAGAGTATGAAGGTTAGAAGTAAAGTATGGGAAGATAATGACAAGAAAGAATATATTTTGAAAGAATATCTTTAGGGAGACAAAGAGAGAGGGTAACATATCTCCCTCTACAGCTTATCACATGAAATCTGAACAAAGCTACAAATAATGGAGGGGGAAGGGCAAAGAACCATAAACAGGAGCAGGTTTCAAATATTATTGCTATAAACTTAGAAAGTTGCCAGAATATCAGTGTTTTGCATTAGCATGTATTTTGTGAAAGATATGAAGTCTGTAACCCAAACGTATGCTATTATTTAGAGACTTCAATCACCATTTTCTCCAGAAAACCCTATAATTTATGAGGAACAGACCAAACATTTTAGGCAAAAATCTAGATGAAAATCTGGACAGATGAGAGATATGGAGGCTAATCAAAGTAGATTTAAAGAAGTTCAGGAAGATGGGTGGTAAGGCTGACAGGGCATTAGAGGGCTAGAATTAGAGATGTAATACATGAGCACCAGCAGCAAGTATATAGAAAGGTGCTGGGAAAGTGGGGCAAGAAACGACTAAGCTTTGTGGAGCAACTGCAGAAAGAGAGGAAAGAAGGAATGATTTATGACTTATGAATAGACAAAGATGGCTTTTGGTATAAGGAAGTGAGACTGGTTGATATACAGAGGAGTGGTCAGAAAGGCAGTGGGGACTAAGAAAGATGGAGTACAGAAGGTAGGAAGAAAAGGCATGAGTGGGTAGGAGTATATAAATGGGAGGATAGAGTGACTATATAAAAATTTGAGGAACAAGAAAGAGACAATTGGTTCTGGTAAACAGAGACAGGCAGATCAAAGAAAGTGATGTGTGAGTGACTGATGAGAAATTTAGTGAGGCTTAAGAGATAGTGAAGGCCTTAAAGGTTTCCAGGCCATTTCATGAGGTTATTACATAGGTGGTATAGGGATAAAAAAATAATTAAGTGTGGAAGGTCAGTGACAGACTCCAGAAAATTAGAGATGTAAGTAAAAGGAGGGAGAAAATGTTCACGTGGTGGGACTGCAAAGTAACAAAAGGGATGACAGATTGTGAAATAAATATGGAACAAGCTAAATTATAAAGGATTCAATGAGGAGTAGTTATGCATATTTAGAGTAGTTGTAAAGCCAGTGGCATGTTGGAGGGATGGAAGCAGATAAAGTGTTGCTAATGACAGGTTTTTTGAATAGGAAATTTGTTTCTGCATGGAAATAATGACTATTATTTAAGTACAGAGAAGGCACAACAGTGAATACAGCAGGTATCAGAAAGTGAAGAAAACATCATTTTCTTAAAAGGATAAAGCAGACATGAGATGCATTATGAAAAGAAAGACAACAAAGGGGATGAATAAGCAGTCAATAAATACAAAAAGAGGGATGAGTGTCATTATTTGTGGGGAGGGTAGATAGGAAGCAGAGGGCATTAGATTTTGCAGTCTAACACAGATTTTTTTAACAGGCGTCAAAGATGTATGGAAATTGACTAGAAATATAACATTCCTGTGATCTGGGTTGAGTTAGTATATGACTGAAACAAACAATGTTGAACGTACAACACAATGTTAGCATGAGTAAGTTTTTTTTTATTTTTATTTTTATTGCTAGTAGGAACTGTCCAGTTTTTAGATTTGGTTCACTGTTGATGTGTGCAATTTCTTATATGTTCACATGTTCTTAGGAGATTACTAGGCTAATGGCTCGAGTCCTTACAAACCTAGCCAGTTTGTACCCAATTGTCTGTAACTAGCAGAAGGATAACAAGGGTAAGCAGGTGGGGTTTTGACTATTTTTTCAGACTACTTCTGTCCATAATGGACATGGGCGCAACCCCAGGAGTAATTTGGATTTCCCATCCATTGGAGAGATTGAGCTTGAATATGGTCAGGGAAGGACTCTTCTTCATGTGAATAGTAAGCTTATTACAGAGAATCTCTGGGACACATATCTGTCTCCAGCATGATCTATTCATGTGAGAGATCAGGTTTAGATCTTTTGAGTGGGTAAACCTCATTCAGTTAGTTTTGTGAATGTGCAACATTTCCATCAGGGCTGGATCAGAGACTGCCATGTAGGTCAGGCACAGATCACCCATCAGTAATTAGTAGGAAACCGAATACAGAGATAGGGCTTTTAACTGGTCCACATATGTCATATTGGTTATAACCTGTATTCCAGCTGTTGCAGGCGCCTGGTGTGATACATGCCAAAGGGTGCATTGCATTAGATTAATAGTCTGATAAAGGCTGAGTACAGGGGTACTATGACATCCTTAGATCTGGATACCATACCCTTTCTTATAAGCTGAGTCACATAGTGGATTTCCTCGCCCCCATTGACACATGATGGTCAAAATGCAGATTGCTATCTACCTGAGTAACCAGATCTCTCACCACTGGGTGCACTCTTGGGGGGGTATCAATGTTGTAATTTGCAGAGGTATTTGACTTCCCAAAGGTATTATTATGCACTTCTTCACATTCAGTTTGGGGCCATGACTCTGACACCAACCATTAGTCTGTGTCTGACCTTTCTGTCGGATATCAACATCATTTGAGGAGTCAGCGGTTGCCCTCAACTTACAGTTATCAGCAAACTTGGTCAGCCAAGGGCCAAATACATTTGCCTTGACATCTGAGAAGTATATGCCAAACAGGATGGAGCCCAACACTGAGCCCTGTAGTACCTCTGTGTCCTATCCATGAGCCATTTGGCTATCCATCTGGTGATGTAGATGTTTATGCCCAATTTTGTGAGTTTATCTATAATTCCCAAGTGGGGTATTGTGTCAAATACTTTGGATAGATCAAGGTAGGTGGTATGCACTGCCTTACCCTCATCCATGGCCTTGGTGACCTTTTTGTTGAAGTCCACCAGATTGAGCAAGCAGGGCCTGCCCTTGACAAAGTCGAACTAGGTTGGGTCTGGAGTCTCGAGATTTCATATGTTTATTTTAATCAGGTGCATGTTTACCCTTTCCATAGCCTTGTGTATGAGGCTAGTCAGACTTATGGGCCAGTAGTTTCCTGGGTCAGTTGATGGTGACCCTTGTGCAGAGTTATAACTGTTGCTGTGCTCCTCTCTACTGGAACAAAGCCTGTTTGGAGACAGTGGTTTAACAGAAATCTGAGTGAAATGAGTGGGTCTGCTAGGTCATATTTAAAGGTATTTAATAGGCACCCTGGGACTCTATCAGGGCCCCATTTATGCCATGTTTCTAGCTTTACAGAGCACAGTGACAACGTGTTCTTTTGTGATAACAAGCAAAGGAATGGTATGGTAGGGGGTATTTCATGGGGAGTGACCAGAGATGATGAGGGGGGTGAAACTTTGAATTTATCGCCCAGCAGGTTTTTTATTTCTTCAGGTTGAGTATGGGTAGCTCCATCTACAGTCATCTCAGCACATTGCTGAGCATTTCCTTTAAGATTCTGGATATAACTACAAGAAGAATTGCTGGAAGAATTTCTCTATGATACCTGAATGGAGGATTGTGTCAAAGGCTTTGGCTAAATGAAGGTAGGCAGTATGTACTGTTATGTCCTCATCTGGGGCTTTGGTAACATTTTCAAAGAAGTCTACTAGGTTTAATAAGCAAGATCTACCCTTGACAAAATCAAATTGGGTCAGGGCAAGGGTTTGAAGGCCGCTTATGTCCTTGTGGATAAGGTCTATGATGATTCTTTCCATGGCCTTGCAGATAAGGCTGGTTAAGTTTATGGGTTCATAGTTCCCAAGGGCAGTTGATAGACCCCCTTTGTGCAAGGAGATTACTGCTTCTGTTCACTTTGCCAGGATAAAGCCAGTTGTTGGCTATGGTTAAAGAGAGTGCTGAGTTGTTCCACTAGGTCTTGTTTTAGATTGTTTAGAAAGCACCCAGGGATGTTATCCAGTGACAAAGAGGTTGTGTTTTTGGCCTTGGAGAGTGCTTGCATTTTCTTTGGAGATGCTCATTAGAGGACTGGTGTCAGGAATGTTTTGGGCATGTCTGGTGGAGACAGGTGGGTGAAGTTATTGCTAAATCTGTAGGCAAGCAGGTTGGCAATTTCCTCAGGATCAGTATGACTGGTACCATCCACTATATGTTCAGCACACAGCTGGGCATTCCCTTTTAGGTGCTGGATGTAGCTAAAGAATGCCTTATGATTGTCTTTAGCTAGGGATGCTAATTTAGACTTGTAGCTAGCCTTAGAGGACTTAACAAGATATCTGATTTGTTTGTTCAAGCTGTGGAAGATATTCTTCCTCTGTAGAGTAAGTTCCCTCCTTTTCTTAGAAATCAGTTTCTTTTTTTTTGTTGTATAGCTTATTTACAGTCCACCAGGGTAGCTTGTTTTTTTGAGAAGACCTACCTAGATTTGTTCCTGTTGGGTACAGCTGAGTCAATTCATTTGTTTAAGTAGCTGTATAGAGTATCTTTGTATTCCTCTGCACAGGAATCATTTTTGGCTATGGTGGCAGGGGCTTTGAAACTTTTTATGCCATCGCTTAGTAGGCAATAGTTTGCTTTGGAGAAATTTTTCAGTTTTTTTTTTTTTTTACTGCTGTGTGGGTGTCAGGTTTGTTCTTTACTTCAGATGAGACAAGTGTATGGTCTTACCTTACTAGAGAGGGCAACACACAGCGAGTAGTGCAGTGACCCCCAATGTTGCTGAGCACTAGGTTCAGGACATTTGAGCCCCTTGTGGGGGTGCGGACCATCTGTTCCATGGCATCTGAATTAACACAGTCCAAGAACCTCATAGTGATCATGTTTGTGCTCATGTAAGTCACCCAATCAATGGATGGATAGTTGAAATCTCCCATGACCAAAGTGTTTGGAGGTATACTGAGTGACTCTAGCAAGTCCAGGTAGGCCGTGTCTTTCTTCTGGTTCATGGTAGGGGACCTGCAGCTAGCAATGATGTAGACAGGTATTGTACCTATAGTTAACTGGACCCAGAGTAGCTCAAGTGAGTCATACTGTTTCACCAGTCTCGAGGTGTATCTGGATTTAATGAAGATGGATATACCTCTGGCACTGGTTCTATCATGCTCGTTTTGGGGTCTGAGCTGTGAAAGGCATTGTAACCTTGCATGGCTGAGGTGCACTCAGTTGCCTTGAAGCAAGTCTCACTGACTGCACAAATTTCAGCATCTTCCAAGGTGAGGAGTGGTTCCAGGGAGTGCAATTTACTGTTTAAGCTCCTAGCATTAAGCAGCATGACCTTGAGTTTATCTTTAGTGGTTTTATTTATTTTGGAAGTTTTGTTGTTTGGACATTGCCTAAAAAAGGCACTATGGGAGGAGGCAAGCATTTTGCCAGCATCTGAAAGCCTTGAGGAGACAGGTGAAGGACATCTATTGCAAAACAGTGTGGACTGTTGACCATGTCTTCCCAGGCAGATACTGGATCCCCTTGGAGTAACACCAGAAGCTAAACCAATTATTGAAACCAATCCCTTTTTTGTCTGTATTGAGGTATCATCCTAGGCGAAGGTAGAATGCAACTTAGGGCTACATACATACCTGCCTGTGACACATAATCTAAGAGTTTGGTCATGTCTCTCTTCATAGTCCAGAGGGTTATGTCTCAAGTCATTCACACCAACTTGTGCTATGACAGTCATAAAGCTACTTGTTGCTGAGCGACTTGAGTGCGTGTGTGATTTGATGGATTTTGGCACCTGGCAGGCAGCTGACCATGACCTTCTCCTTGTTCACCCTGGTAAGGGTGATATCTGTGTGTCTCACTATTGAGTTACCTGTCTATGACCAGATCATTAGGTTTTGATTTTGTTTGCCTTAGGGGCTTAATTGTAGAGACACTAATATGTGTGCTATGTGTAGTGGTGGATTCTGTTTGTGTACCAGTATGTATATGTTGTTTGCACTTGGGAGGTCTCTGGTCTTTTGGCAGGCTCTTAGTGAGTACCTCCACATATGTGGGATTGTGTGTTTTGACCTTATCTTGCGTGAGAGGGCAGCTGTGTGCTCTGACAACCTGTTGTATGTCTTGTATATTGTTATATGAGAGGACTGATTCTAATTTCATGGTATAGTTACATCTCTCACATGCTGTGTTTGTTTGATTTAGGAGCAAGTGGTTACCAGTATACATGAGGCAATTAATACATTGCCTCAGGATGCCCTTGTTAATCAGGTTGGCTGGAGAAATGGTGGGAAGCTGTCTGCCCATTATGGCAGGTATATATTGTAATAACTAGTGAGGATGGGCTAGATGGACCATGGTTTGCTGGTAAGGCAAACAAAGGCAGCTATTCTGTGGAGGGATAAGGGTGCAAGACTGCATCAGTGCCTCAGAATGCACAACCGAGTTGCACGCTAGGTATCAACGCGCAACTGCATTGTGCACAGAAAGGCAGTGGAGCTAAGGAGGGTTCTCTAGCAGATATCAAGGGAAATTGTGTTTCTATGAATTTGCATCTATACACTTCAGCACTAAACCCAGCAGCATGGTGCACAGCTAAGCCAAATGTGTGGCTTAAACACAAGCAAAGTTAAACAGTTTTAACAGAAATTAACCAATAAGAAAGTCCGAAACTGAGCTTTTTTCAAGCAATCCCCAACTCAGATGGGTCATGTGCTACACACATCTGCTACAAGGGTGCAGGAGGGCCTTCTTAATGTAGGATGGCTGGTTTTAGTGCTCAAGTAGCACCAAACAGACTATATTCAGCAAATCTGAATCTAGACTATGCTATGAAATACAGAAGTACTAGAAATTTGAAGTGCAGAAAAAAACAGTCACAGCAGAAAAAAAACAGCAAAAAATGAAGCAGCAATTAAGCAAAATACAGTTCAAAAAAGTGCAATGCAAGCTTAAAATATACTTATTTTTTGTTGAACACAGTGGATGCCTTGTATTTAATTCAGATTCACTCCAGATCTTTGGCTAAAATACAAGTGAAGTGAAACAGTTTGAACACAAATTAGCCAACAAGAAAGCCCAAAATTGACCCTTTTTTCCAGCAGTCCCTAACTCAGATGGATTCTGGGCTAAACACATCTGCTACAAGGGAGTAGGAGGTCCTTCTTAATGTAAGATGGCTGGTTTTAGTGCTCGAGTAATCTCAAACAGCCTAGATTCAGCAAATCTGAATCTAGCCTATGCTATGAAATACAGGAGCACTAGAAATTCAAAATGCAGAAAAAAACAGTCACAATAGTAAAAACAGCAAAAATGAAGATACAATTAAGCAAAATACAATTCAAAAAGAACAAAGCAAGCTTAACATATACTTATTTTTTGGTTGAACACCTTGGATATTTAGCTTTTGAAGACTTGACTACTTCCCCGAGTTGCCTGTTGAGACTAATGAGAATTTTTTTTTCTGTGCACACTCCTATTTACTTCAAAACTGGAATTTCTTCCTTCTGTTGTACAGTTCATTTATGCCAGGGGTTTATTGGGGTGACTTGCTTTCCAGCTAGACCTTGGTTTAGCTCAGTCAGGTACTTCCGCTTCTATGAAGTTGTTTATGTACAGGGCATTCATGTATACTTCTCTACAGGCCTCCATATTTTCTGGGTTAAAGGTAGCTTAAAAATTACCTGTGCTATCACTTAATAGAAGGTAGTTTGCCTTAGAAATATTCTTTCGGGTTTTAGAGTTTGATGGGGGTTCTAACATTACATTTATTTCAAAGGAGACCAATTTGTTATCCAATCTTACCAATGAGGACATTACGTTTGTGGGGGTGCAATAATCCGCCATGTTTGTGAGTACTGTGTCAATGATTCAAGAAAAAGATGCATTCCTGTCTCACACCTTGTGTAACTTTTGTAAAATTAAAAAGAAAACCACAAGTAATGGTGAAGCACTGTGTCACACAAAAAAAAATGCTTTAATCCACTGGTCTTTTTTGTGTGACACAGTGCTTCACCATTACTTGTGGTTTTCCTTTTAACTTGTCAATGATATTTGAGCCCTTAGTGGGAGAGCAGACCACCTGTTCCAGAGCATTAGCTTAACAAAGTCCAGGAATCTCTGAGCTTACATGTTAGTGGTCGTATATGCTTCCCAGTTTATGGAGGGGTAGTTAAATCATCCATGAGTAGTATGTTGAGCTGAATGGTAAGTGATTCTAGTAAGTTTAAGTATGTAGAATGGTTTTCATAGTTCATGGTTGGGGGCTTGTAGCTTTTAATGATATGGTGAGGGATTATGCCTACGGTCAGCTGGACATGGAGTAGCTCAAATGAGTCATTCTGCTTGACCAATCTAAAGGTGTGATTTTTTTTTATGTAAGTGGAAACACCACCTCCTTTTGCTTTTTTTTCCTTTTCAGAGGGTGGTCTAAAGGAATGATTGGCAATGTAGTCCTGCACTGTGGAAATGCTTGCCAGCCTTGAACCACATCTCTGTAACTGCTCAAATGTCAGCATTCTCCAGTGCAAGGAGAGCTTCCAGATAGTGTAGTTTCTTGTTAGAACTCCTAGTATCGAGCAATCGTACCATCAGCTTGGCATAAGAAGAAGAAGAAGCTTATAAAATACAGAAATTTCAGAATGGTATAGTGGAGCAGTGGTAGTGTTGTCACTTCACAGCAAGAGATTCTCTGGTTTGATTCTGGACTGAGGTGCCTTCTGTGTGGAGTGTGCATGTCCTCCTTGCATTTGTGTGGATTTGCTCTGATTTCCTCCCATGTTACAAAGCCATGCATTTCTCCCCAGGCTTCTGCTGAAAATTGGTTCTGTTCCAACTCTGACTGTCTCTGTTAATAAATAAAAATATGGCTCAACAGTAACTTCAGCTGACAGTGAACGTAATGGTATTTTGCTAGATTATCTATAAATGCCTTATGCCCTTCAGGTTAAAACCAAAACTGAATCTCGTAATCCACTTCTATTGCTGAAGTCTTGCAGCAAAATGTTAATTGCAGTCACAGTAAGAAAAATCAAGGTTAATAATGTTTTATTGTGAGAATAAATTGAGTTGAATGCCAAGTACATGATCATCCAATCAAGTTATCTGAACAGTTTAAGTATGTGCTTAAAAAATAACTTGAGAATTATGCTAATTCATTCATACTGTGTGTCACTCATTGACTGTAGGCTTAAACTTCATATAGGATTATATAAAACTGGAACTAAAGCCTACCTTATATTTTTCAAGTCTGAGTTTGCTAAGAGTTATATGCAATCTACTGAATTTTTGAACATGCAGCTCAAAATGTAATTACTCACATATTTCTCAGTTAATTCCCAACTTGACAGACTGTCTCGGAGAGAAAATAAACAAATAAAACAAAAATATTGTGAAACATTAGAGTGAGAGCATTTTTAAGTTAGCTAAGTTGACAGGTATATAGAGAAAATATGGATGTTTTAGAAATACGTGTGAAGATTTAATCACATCAGTCATCATACGTTAGTCAGTACCAAATATAATGCTTCTTATTAAGAAGGGAAGCCTCA
This sequence comes from Protopterus annectens, assembly GCF_019279795.1. NCBI lineage: Eukaryota > Metazoa > Chordata > Ceratodontiformes > Protopteridae > Protopterus > Protopterus annectens. Next base: position 430,882,840 of record NC_056735.1, read on the forward strand.
TTTTACCAGAACAACATCTAAACTGTTTTGCTTTGGTAGTTATACTTGTCAAACAGCTTGTTTTTTAGGTAAACTGCAACTAGAGGTCCTGTCATTTGAAAATAATAAGTTGGTCCAAAAGTACTGCTGTTTAATCGACAAACAAATCCAACACAGCTGTAGAAAATGCATCATTGTCTTCCCAGATTCCTCAGTAGCTCTCAGGGTATAAAATGTCTTTTTAGGCCTGGCAGAAGAAAAGGTAAAATTATGCATTTAGATATGCTTTGATGTAGGAACATTTATTTGACTATCTGAAGAATGAAAAGAATCTTTCCGGTTGCATGTAATGCATTCTTTACTTGCATTATATTTCTGATCATTGTGTTACATAAAAAGTTTTTATATTGTTAAATGCTAGATTTTTTTTTTCTGTTGATTCTACTCTATTGATGTTCAGAATCATAATTTCCTTGCAGTGGACTAATTTGTACATTGCTATTTTCCTTGAACTGACAAAATTACATTACTCAAATGTTGTCCGGCCTTTTGTGATTTATGACAGAACTTGCCTGATGAGAATAAGAGAAAATGAATAGAGCTTCCTGCCATTATCAAACAGATTTCTAAGAAGTAATGTGAATCCTCAAAGCACACTGAAAATTGGTTTATTTGTTTGTGCACAGCTGTACAATAGCACTTTTTTTTTACAGTGAATGACTTCTGCAAGCTTTAATTTAAAGGTGGAAGGTGCATACTTACTGTATAGACAGACTCAATTCAGTTTATCCTGCCTTTACCTCTCAACAAAATCAGCTAGAAAGAAACAAAGAAGAGCATCTGCAAAACTCATATTGCAGTTTGCCAGCTTTGTGCATATTGTTAAGACTGCAAGCACCAGCCTTGAATGTGCAAATGCTCCTTCGGAACTTACAGAGAGTAAAAATGAAACTTAGTTAATTACACTGATCTACAAAACAAGCTGCTTTTATTTATTTATTGTTTATTTTTTATTGGCATTTGATTACTGGGAAAGTCTGACTGATTAGAAACTTATTTTCAGCTCCAAATTATTACAAAACATTTTAAGAACAACAATTTTACAGTCTTCAAAAATATTTCCTTCTTTTATATCAATCTGCTTAATATGTTTGTACATGCTAAACAGTGAAAATAAATACTTTTTAATAACGTTACCAAAGTGCAAATGAGTTTTGTATGCATGGTCTTGTGGATCTCATCTTTTTATTCAAGCACCAAGTAAAGTGAATATATTTAACAGAATTTTAGTTCAATGTACTCTTTTATACAAATGTCTGATATGTTTGTAAGGGAAAATAATCAACACAACATCAGTGATGAAGGATCATTGGGGCAGTATTCGTAAAAGTTTAGCAGAGCAAAGCAAGGCTCTCTTCTCAATTTGGCAGAATCGCACTGTTTTCTAAAAATAAGATTCAGACAGATGCATGGATTCAGAGAATGCCACTGAATCCCACTACATGCTCTGACAACTTCTATGAATTATATATCTGAGTAACTACAACAACTCTGGATCAATGACCCTGTGAACAGATTACATCCATGCTGTTCTGAGATGCATGGATTCAATCACAACTGATAGGAAAGCAGAACATTTTGTTCATTCCATAAAGAAATTAATCATGCTATGTAACTAATAACCATGTAAACATATACTCCCTGCAAAGAAGTTGTGTGATATGACATTCTCTGTGTGCCATATTACAAAACTTCAGAAATGGCAATGTAATTTATGACATGCAGGGGGCTAATTTATGCAGACCAAACAAGCAGATTGTTGCCTTTGGGTGTGTTTCAGGAATCCAGTCATTGCTCAGAAGTTAGGCTTTACAGCAGTGCACTCATGCCCTGTAATATGCATTCTCCCTGTAGATTATACAAGGCCAAGCAAGGTGGTATTGCATAGTAGGCAGGTTTTATGCATACCACCCAAGGGTCTCAAACTATAAAATTAGGAATTACAAAATGTAATGGAATCTTGGGAACAGGAAATTTTGTGCTGACCAAGATTGCCATTGGAGATAGTGCATAAGTAAGTTTTATTGCTTGAACTTGCCTATATTGCCCTACTCTAAAGTAAGTCATTTAACCAGATATTTACAAATGAAGTGCTTAATATTTTTTATAACTGTAAGCCCATATAAATAAAAATCATATTGTTTCTAAGAGCAAACTGTGTATTGTGTTTTAGCAGCAAACTTTGAAAAAAAATGAACCTGCACAAGAACAGTGTGAGCCCATAATATTGTGTAACATTTAGTTTTAAGTCATAAACAAAGTGTAAGCATACTCATTTTGTTCACAAATGGAGACATGTATGAGGGACAAGTGACAGTTTTTAATCTTTCTGAACAGTATCGGATTACACCGTTTGAAACAGTAGAACAATATTGCAAATGATGTAATTGCTAGCATTGTTGAATTTGCACAACTGATATTACAATGGATGCAAAGATTAAATACAACTATTAAACCATGTGATAATTCTTATGAATGATGGCAACTGTATCCATTGTTTAAAAACATTTAATCCATAGCCTGTAATTATTGCAGACAAGTCTTAAATTAATAAAATAATACAACAGCTGATAACTTTTCAGAATACTTGACTGAAATTACTAAACATAAATCTGTCATCCTTATCAGACCAATGGCTAGGGCAGGGCAAAGGAGGCAGCTGTACTGGGTGCAATCTGTTTAGGGGGCAGAATCAGCAATGTTAGTTATGTGGAAGTACAGTACTGGCATCGTGCATGAGGACTAAATCATCTTTTTTTTCCAGTCCTGAATCTTGTAGGACTTTTTGGGGCAAGGGGAGGTAAAATCTAGGCATGCACCAGTTCAGATAGTTACAGCCTTGCTCTCAATTCTGAAACTTTCTGATCAATAAAACAATACATTATCCTGTGATATATGAATGCTGATCTGGATGAATGTACTAATTACTAAAACTATACATGCACTTCCACACAAGCGTGCAGGCTAGTGTCGATTTGTATTCAGTAACTGGTTCTACATGGTGCATAGAGCAGCACAAACCCGGAAAACAATGTGGCATTGCATTTACAGTATAAGCAGTTGAACTGTATGCTAATCAACCAAGCCAAGATGAAGGAGCTATTCAACAAGCTAAAATTTACACAGAAGGAATGTTAGGAGCTGCTGCTGCTTTTCTGCATGTGTATGTGCAAAATGCTCAACTATATACTGCTGTTGCTAATAGAACTCAGCCAAGAGGAAGGGTGTTTAGATCCCATTTAACTTTTTGTAATCTGCATGTGGTGGAAATAGTAGAGTGATACAGGGTGCATGCACACACACTACAGGAACTCTGCAACCTCTGTCATCCTCAACTGAGAGCAAGGGCAAACTGAAGGAACCAATACCTGTGGAGACAAAGGTATGTGTAGCACTTAGATTTTTAGCTGCAGGAACCTACCAGAGACCAACAGTGAACATGTTGGGGGGGGGGGGGGTGGTGACAGGCATCAGCATCCAGGATCCTGCATAAGTTCCTGAATGCTACACTATAGCATGCCAGTGGCTATATATATTTTTCCTGTAACCCCGAGGACAGAGCTACAACTATGCAGGATTTCTACCCCATAGCACACTTCCCCGAAGTCTTGGGTGCCATAGACTGTAAACACATTGAGATCAAAGCACCACCCAGGGATCAGAGAATGGTCAACATCAACAGTAAGGGCTTCCACTACATTAACTGTCAGGTCATGTGTAATGCTAAGGGAATCATCCTGAATGTGTGTGCTGACAACCCCAGCAGTTACTATGACTCCCATATCTGGTACAATTCTCAGCTCTACCATAAGTTTTCCGGAGCAATATCCCACATGACCATTTACTGGGTGTTGCAGGATATGCACCTGAAACCTGGCTGATGGCACCCATCAGAAATGTACACACACCCACGGAGGAATGCTATAATGAGGCATACACTCAAATAAAAAAAAATCACGCAGCATGAGTTTTGGTTGTTGAAGTCATGGTTCCAGTGCCTAGATACAACATGTGTGCATGCCCTGGCCAAGAGACAATGGATATCACACATGCTGACCACCTAAGGGCTAAAACTTTCATCCTATGCACATGCATACAGTAAAATGGATGCCAGGCAATACTAACAACATTTACTTACCCATGTAATGGCTGTGTACTGCAAGCATCACAGTGTCAGCCTTGAACTAAAACACTTGTAACTTCCGGATTATCAACGTAAGTGTTGAACCTGGGACAGGAAAATAAATGGGTAAGAACACAAATGAAGGCTGTCCAGCAATGGCATCAGTATGTGACAGCACTGACCTATGTCAATAGATGTCTGCTGTGGGTTTGATAGTAGGCCTCATGCTTCAAACATACACACAATACAAAAAACATTCCCAAGTCTCTAATTATTCCTACATTCTCACAACTGGAGCAATAAGCCCAATATTATATATAACGGTATTATTCACAACAGTAAAAAAGGCTGTAAGAAAGCACTGCAATTTTCAAAATAGCATCACCAATATATATATATATATATATATATATATATATATATATATATATATATGTATATACTGGGCACTCAGTCAGCTATGCACCCTGTGCAGCTGAAAAAATTCATATGTATTTCTAAATCCAAAAGATAGGAACACAGTGATAGAACAGTTATCATTATTTGCACAGGGTGTTGTTGGGGGGGGGGGGGGGTGACAGGAGGCCAAGGCTGACACAAAAGTAGTGAGTGTGTGTGAGTAAGAATGACAGGCAGGCAGAAATGTAGCTAATTAATAAAATGACCAATGAGACAGAATGATCTGCAAGTCTCACAAATGCCTCATGTGTCTGTTAGGTGTCTAAGTCTCTGTGGGCACTCAATGAGAAATGTCTGTGTGAGTGTCTTAATGAGCAGAGCCAAGCTCTGTGTGATCTCTGCATGTGTCACTAACACTCTTCAAGAGAAACCTTGACGAGTGGATGGGAAACAGAAAATTTACCCCGGGGATCACTGCAGTGGCTCTGCTGGACAGAGGCACAGGGAACTAATGGCTCTGCTGGACACAGGCACAGGGAACTAATCTAAGGGGGTGGCGAAAGCCAACACATTCTGGCTAGGCTTATAGATGCCCTCGGGCAGATAGCCTAGTGCTTACCAATGAACCTATGAACCTATGAACAGGTGTGAGCTGTGCATGGTAGAGATATCAGTTCATTGTTATCATCCCTGACCATGATAACTGTTTCTGCCCGGAGTTGCACTTGCATGTCCGTGCCTATCTATGGTCGCATGTGCTGGTGCAATCTGAATTTGAGCGATATCTGCTAGATGAGCTCTCCTAATGAGTATGCCCAGGTCCACAATCCGTGGCCTACCACATCTGGGTGCAGACACATCAACCACTGATGGAACACTGGAAATAGGACCACTGTGGGAGTGGGATCAGACATGGGCATGTTAGCTAGTAGCAGATGCTGATGCAGACCTATGGCCACATGGACGCCATTCCCTTTCCAACAGATGTTACATTACAGATACTGCCCATTCCAGCATGGCATTCATCCAATCTATTGAATCATCCACATGGATGAGGCAGCCACATGTTTGCCTGTGCTGCATCTAGAACCCTGAGTATGTCCTTGGACGCCCTAGTGAAACATGCCTTTGCCTCCATGATGGCCCTAAACATATATCGAGTGGCATGAAATGACACATTAGGATCAGGTGGAGGGTGGACAGCAGGCCTCCTCTGAGCAGCCCTACCAAACCTCCTGCATGGCACCTTGTCCACACTTTGGCTACAGACAGAGTCAGCTGGCACTGAAGCTGTAGTTACTACACTACCATGATTGTGTCACCCTCATCCTGTCCAATTTCTGAGGTCTCAGTGGAAAAGGAATGCATAGACATACTGAATGCGTCTGAACAAAATAGCGGGGATGGGTGAGTCACAACATCAGTGTCAGACTCAAGCATTGCTCCCCCTGACTGTGCCTCTGTTTGGCCACCATCATCATCAGACCCTACCAATACTCGACATCAGGACATCCCTGTCAGGACACCTGTAATAATAAGCAAAAAACACGGGAACTAAATTTCTACTACACTAAATGTAACCAATTTTCATAATAACAAAGTAATAGTGGTCACAGAATTGCACATGATACAGCAATACAGACTCTCATTACATCTACTTCACACATACAGATAATTTATATATCTAAAGAATGGTCATTAATAAGCAAATGTTTATTTGCTTACCATGTGCAGATGTTTCCATAGTTTATAGGGAGGATGGTCTTGGAAAAAATGAAGCAAGGAAAGGATAGCAATTAACCATCAAAATGGGAATAACACAGGGGGACAATGATACACAACTCCCTATATATCCTGTAAAAAATAGCTGAAACTGAAAATTGTCTGACATGTCCAACCACACCCATGTGTATTGATAAATTGTATCATATAACTCTACTAAATTATCAGTAGGTACAAAAAATAAATTTCCCAGGAAGTATCAGTCAAATTATGTATTTCAGAATACAAGTAAATATAAAACTTGCCATTCGAAAGCTTACCTGGAAGCTGCTCCTGGGATACAATATTCCTCCCAGTCACATCAGCACTGACATTAAGCACACATTATGCAGTTTTCAGTGAGCTATCTGGATCTCTGACAGTGGACAGGAACTCTTCATTTGGTGTCAGTGAGGGCTTTGTAGCAGGACTCAACCTTTGTAGCCAGCTGTTCTTGGGCAACTGCAGCTGCTCTCCTCTGGGCTGATGAAATCATATTAGTGGCTTGATGACACACCTGATCATAATTCCTGTTATGACCTCCAACTGCATTGATATCGTTCGCTAACTGGTTCCAGATCTGCATTTTGGCAGCCATATCCTCACATCCTATCATAAGCAGAAAGGCTCCAGGGTGCCTGAAAGACTCAATTATCACTTCCTTTTCTGAATTACTGAAAGGTGGCTTACATGCATTTGTAGGACTGGGTGCCATAATCTTATGTGACATAAAACCATGAAAGATAAAATACATAAATATCACATAATTAATGTCCTGCTTATGTACACATTTGTCAACATTAAGTACTGGAAACATAAGTTTTCATTTCTTAAAACTAGAGGTTATTTGGTTGTCCCATGCCCACCTCACACACAAACCAAGCAATATCACTTTTGTAATGTATCATATTGTCTACTGAAATATCAGGATTCCTACAAAGTTTTATCAGAAAAGCACTTGAAACATACCTTTGTTCTTGCAGCACACAATGGTAGGTGGCTCTACCACCCCCAAAACATCAAACAGATGAAGGTACATTCAAACCAAGGGATACCACAGAATTAATTGTATATATGTTTTCCACACAATTATCATGATGTGTACACATTTACAACAGAAAAGTTAAATTATGATTGGCAGTCACTTATCACTGTGCCTACCACTCTCGTGGAGGTGGCCCTGGGAAATCTCAGAAGAATAACACCTGCGTCAGTGACACATACACTACATTTCTCTCCAGTAGCATAGAATATTGTCAAACCCAAACATTTTCAAAAATAATACTTGTGATGAAAGTTTATAATCTGTCTATCTGCAAAATGTAAACACCTGCCAAAAATGCTTATGCTAACAGTGACATATAAGAAGTGCATACAGATAAAAGTTCCATTTTCCTGTGAATATATAAATAGATTTGTTACATCTTACAAGATATAACTTCCAAGAAACCAAGGCAAATAAGATAAAAGATAATCCACAGACAGGAAGAACTGAACCAAAAAGCACAAAGTGCAGCTTTATTGAACAACAAACAGGTCAATAAATCAAGCGCTTTCGCCAGGCAAATACCTGGCTTTCTCAAGATGAGAAAGCCAGGTATTTGCCTGGCGAAAGCACTTGATTTATTGACCTGTTTGTTGTTCAATAAAGCTGCACTTTGTGCTTTTTGGTTCAGTTCTTCCTGTCTGTGGATTATCTTACATCTTACAAGATCTCAAATGTACTTGAATAACAGAAGCATACCTTATCCAAATTAGAATCCTTCTCTACAGATAAAGGAAAGCAAACTTCTGTTGTCCAGATACACAAGTTTCCTCACCTTCAAGTTCCCTGGCTATGCTGTTACCTTTCCATAGTGTAGATTCAGGCCTCTGAGCATGGTGAAGATGCGGATGAGGTGTGTACTCATTAGCAGATGTAAACATAGTGTAGGCTCTACAGCACTGTTAGTTGTTAATGGCTTGCAACTATGAATGATTAGTGCGAGAGAGAGAAGGAAAACACAACGGCAGTTCAGACAACCTTTCCTGCAGTGGGTGTGTGACTGAGGATACACTTCCAAAGTGTGGAACTAACTTCAGCAAGCTTTAAAATGAATCCATACAGCACATATTTAACAATCTTTATTCAATAATAGTCAAACTCCCCTGCGTGTGTTGAAAATGTTTTTCACTGTCATGTGTTTTTATCATACAGTTAAAGAGAACGATACAAAATGCACTATAGAATGCAGAAATAAGAATACAGGGAATAATGAATACAATACAAAGAGAAGACAAAGCTGCATTGTGCAACGATATTCATAAATGGTTGTGTGATCACACATTGCACTAAATGTGTAAGTCACTCACACGTACATCCAAATAATAATGCACAAGTGTATGTCCTGTTAATACTGTACAGGAAATGTGAATTTCTTGTGCACACCTGATTTGATTGCTGCTGTAAAGTTCCGTTAATGGCAAAAACAGATAACACACTCCTGCTGTGTTTTGTAATTTCATTTGTATGATAGTTCAAATCCAGGGCTGTGTAATTCATTAACGTGTTAATTTTTTTTTCTCTTATTAATATTTGTGCAATAAGTGGCTTAGTGCACATAAGGTGAAATGAGAGATATTTAACAATGTTGGTTGCTTTAGGAAGAGCAGTCACTTTTAACCGACATTGCACCGTGGTCAGCACCTTAAATAATAATACCAGCATAAATTAGACCTGTGAACCAACTGTATGGGTGGCACACTTTGTAAAGATGCTGAGGCACACAGTACATAAGATAGGCAGACAGTGGGTCGAGTCCCACATTTTTTTATTGATAAACTATCATAAATATTCTTTACAAAAATTATGTATTAGTTTTTGTCTGTAACATTTGTGCATTTCTCAACTGTGTACAAACAGGGATCAAGGCTGTGATGACCGTGCCCTGGCCCAGCAATCAAGGAGCTTCAATCCTCACCACTAACACCAGGGAGGACTTCTCATAGAAGAGGAAAGGATAGCAAATACTCTCAGTAAAGTACAATTTCATTTAAGTGCACACAGAGATCACAGTCAGTCTGGGGCTGGTTGCTCACTTGCTCTCCAGAATCATTCTGAAGAAGTCAGCATTGGAGGCTGACAAAAAGCGCTTAACTAAATTTTATTTATCTTTACAACAGTTTGTATTTGCTGTCTGGACTTATCTCCTACCGTATTTTCCTCTTACTGGTTTTGTTTAGCTTGTTTGTGGTACTTGTTAAGCCTTCCTGTGTGCAAACACACTAAGAGGCGTTGTACAGTGGTCAGCATCCTGAACAGTACTGAGGATAAAAAATATACCTGCTGCATAGCCTTCCCTGTAGCATCACATTTAAGTTCATGGCCACAACACAGGTGAGCCAGGGTTCTAATTTAGCACACTATAATTGTTTAAATGGTGTTTCATTGTAATTTATATAAAAAATAGCAATATAAAGATAATATTACATAACCATAACAATGTATATCAGGTTGTTTGAGCATACATATGATATTATATGAACTATATGTTAAACTGGGGAAATTGTGACCATTATATTTCTGTATTTAAAAATGTCTTTTCTGCCCTGGGATGGACTTCATACTTTACTACAGTCATCTACACAACTCACTTAACCCCAGTATAGCTGTAAAACAGAATGCATTGTGTGGTCTGACCCAAAATTCAGCAATCTACTCTGAAAATAATGCAAATATTTATATTTCCAATGTATTGTCACACATTACTCCTGCATCAAACATGAGAATGCATAAACCAGAACCTTGTCAGGTCACACACATACATGGTTCATTGAAGTGTAGCGCCACTCACTCATTAGTGTGTATATATTATTAATAACCATGTTTGAAAAATGCTTCCTTTGTGGCAATGAGGCAAAAGCACTTATGAGGAAATATGTGTATTCTCTGTTTTACATAGGTTTGAATCTCACATTGTGCATATTACTCTTATCAGTGTGTAAGGCCCCACAAAATATGTGCCAAGTCATTAAATTTATCCCCCCAAATTCAGGTCATAAAAGTCAAGTCATTTAACATATCAGTCTGGACCAATGGACAAACTTTTGTCAGGTATAGCAGCAGACAAGTCAAAAATGAATGCCAACTATCTAATTACCCTTCCTATGTCATAAATTGTGTTCCTTTCTGTTTGGCAATGTTGCTTTCCACACACCATTTTGCAAACGCAGTTGACATAGTTCTGTGGGTTTGTGCAATAGCTGTAAAACGCGATATCGCAAATTGGCAGGAAAAAACTTTTAACACTTGCTGGATGAGCTGTGCAGACATGGCAGGAGCTGGGAAGGATGGTGCCCAATTCAGAGTGTAGAGGAGTCAAGAATATTCATTGCACTCCTCATAAAGTGCTACAGTCGTCGGCTGCAGCAGGAGGATTATACCAAGGTTTCAGTATAAATTTGAAAGCAGGAATAGTCTAGACAAGGCCGTCTCCAGTCCAACTGGCATTCCATGCACTGTGGAGCAATGCAGACATTACTATAATGACCTGAAATGGAACAAGCAGGCACAACTCAACCAGTGACTGGATGAGGTTATGACTGTTGTAAGTGTATAGATAAAGCAACATTAACTGATGTAGAAAGCTATAAGTTGCCAAGACTGGTATGCATAATGCATTTTCTCTCCTTCATTATTTTTCAGCTGCTCAGGAGATTTCAGTGAACAGGGAGGCCCATGTTGAATACTTCCAAAGACTCACAGAAGCAAGGGGTATGTATGCAGCACAAATGAACATGATTTTATTAAAAAAATGCTCTTCCATACATTACTATCAACAATCATGCAGATCTTAACTGAAAAAGAAAGCATGCATGCTTTGTTCTGTATCTCAAGGTAATTGTAGTAGGCAAGTGTAATAGTGTCTTCACATTCGGTGGGTTCAAATCTCACATGTAACAAATACATTCTAATATGTATATATATATATATATATATATATATATATATATATATATATAATTTTAATTTCATCAAAATGATATAAATGCCATGCTATTAATTTAATCTATATTATCTTTAAAACTATATATGCAATATATGGATACAATCCTCAGTCCTACTTTTTTGATTTTGAAAAACTGTAGCTAATATAAAAGTAAAAATATTTTTTTTGTTCTACTAAATCATTGTGCATGACATATAATGAGTCTAATTAACTGCTTTTTTTCTCTTACCCCACCACTTATCTCTTTTTGTTATTTTTCATATGTGTGATCACACCATTCTGATGTTATAAGTTTCTATCAGCAAACAAATGATTTCCAGCATAGGGATATGGATCAACCACTGTAGTTCAGCCTTCCAGTCCTCCACTGGCTGCCACACCAACCACCCCCAACACATCTGGGACGCAACCTGGAAGTACTGCCTCTACAGCCCTGCACTACCTGGGCCTTCATCATCAGGTAGCATTGCCCCAGCAGCTGGTACACTGGTACCCTCTGGAAGTATTGATGGAGGTGGGGATTACGTCACCCACCAGGAGTTGCCAGGCATGGTGCATGGGGTTTTATAAAGTAGCACTGGTACATGCTTTAGCCATCTGGAGAAATTGCTTGTGGGAATTAAAAACAAAAAAAAAAAAAACAAAAACAAAAAACAAATGTCAAGCAATACAACAGGAAGTCAAAGAACAGGACAGTGATGACAGTACTGAGGGTGAGGATTTGAATCTCACTGTCCCCATTCTTGACAGTCAAGTGCCTCCAATGTCCCCTCTCTTTCCCCAACCATGGTGTCCCATAATCTTTTGTCTCCCTACCATCCCTGTGTCTGTCTTGTTTGTATTCACCTGCTTCCTCACTTACGCTGCCTACCTGACCCTGACATTCCAATGTCCCCTCCCGAACATTCCTCTCTTTTAGAAATAAAAAAAAATGAACACCTGTCTCACAAAAAAATGTCCTATACATAGCTCTCCACTTTGCAAATGTATCTTCTCAACACACTTGATTTAGTTCAATTAGCTATATAACATGATTGTGCTGTTGCCACCCATCTTTGTTGTGGTGATAGTCCAAATTCATCCAATTTTATATACAAGTTCATACTACATTGTTGAAGAAATGGATGGCTATGGTTCTTTCATAATTCTCTCCTGCAATTTCTTAGATTGCTTTCCCTTTTTTCTTCCCCCTGTTAACCCCTATTTCACTACTTTCATATTTAACTTATTTTCACACCTTTAATCTGGTCAAAAAATAAAATCACATACCACACATATATATGGCAGAAATGCCCACTAATACATCTTTCACTTTTTGTCCTCTGCATTTGTGTGGAGTTTTGCATCATGCACCATTTCTGAGTGATGGTGAATGGCTTTTCATGTCCTATGGGAAAACTTGGTGAGTTTTTTCCACTGGTCGCACTAGCCCAGTTATCTCTGCACAATGCTGCTTAAATTTGCTGCTCTAAAGGAGCACAGAGTTAAAGCAGAGTAAATGCAATACTTTGAAACATTTAATCTGACAGTTATTTAGACTGCTGAATGCTACAAAATGCAAATTCCTATGTGATATGTTGACATAAGTCACTTAACTGATGTTTTTGTTACAGTATCTTCAAGTGTTTGATTCCAGATGTATCCATCATAATTTCTTAGTGTGATGATATATGTATATTAAATAGTTCACTACAGACATATTACAAATTTCAAAACTTAGGATTTCTCATGGAGATATATTGATTACTGCACACAAATGAGTATTTAAAGTGATATCCATCCCCACTGCTATCACATATTTAGATAACCTTGTTCTGCTTATCATCAGCTGTATGTCCCTTTTCTAAGCCTTTTGTAACCCTACATCACCATTTCCTGCTACCCAGCATGTATCGATAATAATGACAACAGACAGAAAACATGTCCATTAATGTTCCATTAAAAACAAACACTGCTAGGTGTATGTTCATCTCTTCTTATATTCACCCCTTCCATCCAAGTACTCTGTATGTGTGTGGATGTATCAGATTGATGGATGGTGACTGCAGGCTGACTTGACTATGCTGATGCATAATACTAACGTGTTACCATAATGCAATAGCTTACCATTGTTCATGTACTGTTATATTTTGTAAAATCATCTGTAGGATTCTGTTAGTGACATGTTCAGGTGATGATTGATGAAATCTTCATCTAATATCATGTGTAAACTGTCCTTATTGTGACAAAGCATGCAGCACACACTTTTCAGGATATATGACCAGACACAAGTAGTTAACACATCTGCTGAGTCAGAAATTATAATTTCAAAACATGTATCACCCCTTGTCATGTCCAGAAAGCTGGACACACTATTAAATTGTGTTTTGAAGTTAGGCCTGTAAAAAAGCTAATAGTTCATAGGATCATATGATCATACCTGGATACTAGGCTAATAGCCCTGGGCTATAACAAACCTAGTCAAGAGTTTATCCCCAAAAAATAAACCTCAGTCTGCAAATGTTGCCCTTGACAATAAGGAACACAGATGGAACTCCTGAAACAAATTTGTGGTTTTCCATCTACTCATCAAGGTTGCGCTTGAAGAGGGTCAGCAATGTCCTCTGTTTGATGTGTATGGAGAGTCTATTCCAGAGATGGGGCACTCTCTTGGAGACAAACTTGTCTCTCAACCAGTTTTTGTTAATGTTGCATATTAGATTTAGGCCTTTCAATCAGGTAATGCTCAAAGAGTTTGACTTACAGATAGGTAGCATCTTTAGTAGGGCAGGGTCCGAGATTACCTTGTAGGCAAGACACAGATCACGTCTGAGCAATCTGTATGATACTGAGTATAATTATAGTTAAGTTTGTCCACGTAGGATGGTGTTGGAGGCCATGGATTCTCTTTATGAGGTATTTCTGTTGCATTTTCAGCTGGTGCAGGTGTTTGGAGAGGTACATACCAAATGGGGTGTTGTACTCAATGATTGGTCTAATGAGGGAGGAGTACAGAGAGGTAATAACCTCCTTTTTTCTGGATGCAATCCCTTTAAATATGAGATGAACCAAGTGAAAGGCTTTTCTGACCACTGCCACTACATGATCATGGAATGTGAGATTGTTGTCAACCTGTGTACCCAGGTCTCTCACCACAGGTTGTGCGCATAGGGGGTTGCCGTTGATGTGATAATCAGTAGCGACCATGTTTTTGCCAGTTGGTATGATAATACATTTTTTTGCATTTAATTTAAGACCATTACTTTGCACCAGTCATTTGTTGCTGTGAGACTCTCTTGTAGCATGTTAACATCATATGGGGAGTCAATGGCCGCATTCAACTTACAGTCATCCACAAACTTGGTCAGCCATAGGCCTTTTATCTTTACCTGGACCTCTGAGAAGTAGATGCCAAACAGTAGGGGTGCCAGGACAGATTCCTGGTACACACCACTAGTGACAGGTCTGCTGTCAGAGGTGAAGGCACCTATTTTGAGCCAGTTGGCCACCCATCTGATGAGATAGGGATTTACACCAAGTTGAGTTAGCTTTTTGGTGGTGCCCAAGTGGGGGATTGTGCCAAAGGCTTTGGCCAAGTCAAGGTATGCTCTATGTACTGATTTTCCCTCATCCAGGGCCTTGGTGACAGTCTCAAAAAAGTCAACGAGGTTTAACAGGCAAGACCTGCCCTGACGAATCTGAACTGGGTGGGGTCAAGTGCTTGGAGATTGCCTTTGTCCTTGTTTATGAGGTCCATAATAATACACTCCATGGTTTTACAGATCAGACTTGTCAAGCTAATGGGGCAATAGTTTCCAGGGTCAGTAGTGGTACCACCTTTGTGCAAGGGGATGACAATGGCAGTTCTCCACTCTGCAGGAATGATATCTGTACTTAACATCATTTTTGCAGATGACTGGAGGATATTGTCATCTCAAAGATGCATACACATCATGAAGTAGAGTTCTTCTATAACCATCTGCAAGCAATCTCCAGACCAAAGGATGTGTGATTGCTAATTCTGTCATGGAGTGGTGCACACATCACATATGGACAGAGGCAGTATGCAATACAATCAAACACATACACTTACACAAATACCCTATCTTCCATCATAAAGATATAGCAATTTTTGTTTAAATACCATAATAATGGCTAGGGTTTTATGTGATGTTGGCTATTAGCCTAGTAATTTCTTATGACCCTATAAACATTGCACATGTCAATGTTGCTGTCATCCACATGTGCTATGTTGAGGTGTCAGTTTACGATAGCCCTACAACAGTATATTCTTATCTGTGATTTGACATAATGTATTGATGGCCGCTGCTGCCATTTGATTATGTGTTCCTTCAATA
This sequence comes from Protopterus annectens, assembly GCF_019279795.1. Lineage (NCBI taxonomy): Eukaryota > Metazoa > Chordata > Ceratodontiformes > Protopteridae > Protopterus > Protopterus annectens. The sequence goes on from NC_056735.1 coordinate 430,898,487, forward strand.
ATAGCTGTAGTAATATGCCTCCCGAGAAGTGTTGACCTGGGATGATACTATGTAGCTTATTGCCTTACTAAGGCAAATGTTTTTGTAGTGGAGTATATCAACATTCTATACAGTTCTCATTCAATGATCACAGTGACATTTGCAGTATGGCACATGTGTACATCATTAAATGGTCTGTGACATGCATCAGAATAACATCATATTGATTATATGGGCACAATGTCTTGTTTCATCCATATGTTGTAATGCTGTTATATACACAAACATATAATTGTTCAGAGGCAACAGGTACTGACTGAGGTTTCTTTTTGGGGATAAACTCTTGGCTAGGCTTGTAAGGGCCCCAGGGCCATTAGACTAGTTACCTCCTATGATCCTATTCAGTTGCAACCTTGGAGAATTCATTGTATGCACAATTGTGCTGCTATTCACAAGGATTATTGGGGTGGTCCCCACCAGCATTATGCGACTGTCAGAATTTATGTCAGTAACTGTTCTGCATGAACGACATCCACCTCATTTGTACTGTGTCCATATATGGTATCAGGGCACTCACACACAACTTTCCAGTGAAGAAACATATAGGCATATGATTTGCAATTGATGTAATTATGTAACATAGGTAGAGTTGTATGACTGTGTGATTATTTCCAGTGTGTGGCACATGATGTCGACCCAAGGCTGTATTTGGAGGTGTTGTCAAAATCATTTTTTAAATAAATATGACATGTTAAGGGGAATACACAACTAAGTGCAGAGCTGTTTGTGGATGGCAGCACCCACACTCATCTATAGGAAAGGGACAGTCTGCTAGCTGACAGATTTGGATCAAACTGCACCCCCTGTGCACACTGGCCATCACCCAAAATATATATGCAAACATTACCCGGCTTATTTTCTCAAGAGAGCAGCTCATCTGTATGCTCTCAACAGGTAAAAACACAGCCAGCAGGTTATGCTATCATCACAGTTTGCCTTTTCAATAACTTAAAACCTGACCTAGCAGACACAGCAGGATCACTACTTAACCACAGCCTCCAGATAGGCTATGGTTTGGCAGAAGGGTGTAGAGCAACAGTCATCCATCTCAACAAGTGAGGACCATCTCCTGACCCAGGGAATTATAGACTCATAAACCTAGCTCACCTCAACAATCTTCATAGACCTTATCAAAAAGGACACAGGTAATCTTCTAACTGTGTACCCAACCCATTTTCGATTCATTAAGGCTACATCATGTCTGTTAAATCTATTTGATTTTTTTCAAGAAGTTCACCATGGGCAAGGATGAGGGAAAGACTGTGCATCCTACCTAACTTGACTTGGCCAAGGCATTTGACTCAAATCCACATTCAGGTATTACAGAGAAACTCTCTCAACTGGCATAAACAGCTATGTAACCAAGTGGGTAGCCAATGGATCACTGACAGAAAGCTTACTGTTGAATTGTGTGAATTCACCTCTAGCTAGATGTTGGTGACAAGGACTGTACCACAGGTTTCTGTTTGGTATTTAATTCTCAGAAGTCAAGACAAACTAAAACATCCTTTGTTAGACCAGCTTTGCGGATGACTGTAAATTGTGAACAATCATTGAATCCATGGATGCTATTAATATCCTGCTGAAAGTATTAACACACAAAAATAATTGGTATTAGAGCCATGGAGACATACTAAATGAACACAAAAACATAATTATTCTCTTTTAGAAAGCAAATACCCAAGCCAATTACAATATAAACAGCACAACCTATGAGTAGACCTAGTGTTAACTTATCAGGGTACTCAGGGTGATAGTAATCGGAACTTCAACCACCTTTTGTCCACAGTGGTGACAAATCACATGTATGTGGCACAACTCATAAGTATGAGCAAGTCATCCACATCAAGGGACATTATAATTATGTTGTGTTTGGCCCACATCACACCAATAACTGAGTACATGCACCCTTTTGCATGAACCTCACCACACATCTGCAACAGCTGGAGCAACCCCAGAGTTTTTGCACACTTAAGATACAAGGTGTAAACAACAAGTCATATGCAGACAGTGTGAAATCCTTATCACTGTATTATGTATCCAACAGACTACTAAGGGTTAATCTGTATCTGGCCTACAGGACAGTCTCCAATCTGGTCCCCATGGAAATGTTACACATTGTTAACGCAAACTGCACAAGGGTTACTTGTTCCAAGGATGTTAACCTAGCCTCTAACATGATAAATCATGTTGGAGACATAGATACATCTCTCAGACACTACCCCTTCTCTGGCATTTACATAATGCAAAGGCCTTTCCTGACCCTCTCAAGTGCAGCCAAGATCAATGGATGGTTAATCATAATTGTTCTCCTTTTGTTGCACCCATGTCCCTCATGGATAGAGGCAGTTGGTATTAGATAACATGGCATAGGCTCATATCTGTGTAAACATACCTCACATACTATTGAAAATTGCGAAACTCATGTTAAGTTGGCTAGGCTTTTATAGGATCTTGGGAAATTAGCCTAATACTCTCCTGTGCACCTATAAACCTATGAAGTTGAATTGTATCCTAGGTACAGTTATAGTGTGACTGTACAATGTCATGGGCATACCGGTACATCACGTCAGTATCATCACTTGATAGATTGCATGAACACATATGCATGCATGTCAGGATTTCATGGTAGTATAACATTTTTCATGGCAATGTCAGGGAAGCAGTGATCCTATGGCACATGTTTTGCGTTTGACATGTGCTGATAGAAAGTGTGCTGCATGTATTGTTTGGTATATGAGCAATATCACAGTGACAGCTGCATCACTCATTAATACTCAGCTTTTCAGTGCTGTCGTTTCTGTGCACATGGGCACAATATGCATTGTCATCAGTCTCATATAGCGCTGTACCATTCATTGCTATTACATATGGCAGATGCATACATTACACAGCTGTGTGTAGTGAATCTACTCATAATAATGTGTTGTTTTTAAGCATTGTTATCTATGGGTCAGTACCTATATAATCCAGGGATGCTTTACTCAAGTGTATCACTTTTGGCACAGTGAGCTTCCATACATCTTGTCGGCCATACATAACTATTCTTTGGGATGCATAACCATTAGTATTTGACAGTGCAGACTTTCTTTCAAGGTGTTCTACAAGAAGCATGTGCGATATGTCTTTCTGTAATGCATCCAGTAAATACACAGCTCATTGGCAACATTGATGGCATGGCTTAGATTCTTAAAGGTGTGTATTGTAGTTTATGCATCATGCAAACCTCTCAACTAACCAGAGACAACAAACAAATAGTCTAAAAAGACTAAGAAAATGAAAAAAAAATGGATTCCACACCGATAGATTTAATATTAAAACCAGTCTTAGCACCTCGGCTACAACAGCCTTCAATGAGTACAAAGATTTAATGAAAATACATTAAACAATCAATCAATCAGACTCAATACTCCATCTTATTAATTCATAGTCCTGAAATTAAAGTGAACAGCACTAAATAATCATTTAATTTAAATACATCAAATACATGAAGTACAACCACTAAAAAATATATATTAAAGTAAACACCTCCAATTAACTTATTTATTAAGACCCACAGGTGATAGTGTATTGAACTTCAATATACAAACAGTTTCCTTATAAAGTAAAATGTTCTTCAATAATTTATCATCCCCTTTCTTAACAGAAACTTGTTCCAAGATAGTCCCCTGTAATAAATTAGCATTGCAGCTATGTGTCTCCCTAAAATGCAGTGCTACCGGACTTTCTAACACTCCCCTTTTAATGTCCCGAACATGTTCCTGCAACCTAATTCTAAATTTTCTTTTTGTTTCTCCAATATAGAAAAGGTTGCAGGGACACCTAAGACAGTAAATTACACCCGATGTATGGCATGAAAAACAATTCTGTAGTCTAAACATTATACCATTTATTCTCGAGAAATATAACTTAATATAAGAACATATACTACAAGAGTAACATGGTATAGTTCCATAAATGGACAATGAAAGACCTAATTTATTAGTTGGACAAACATAATATGCCTTAACTAACTTGTCCCCTAAATTCTGTCCTCTTTTATAAGCAACCTGAGGAACATCAGGAACAAGTTTACTTAATAATTCATCTTGTAACAATAATTTCCAATAATATTTGATAGACTCCCAAATTTTATCAGTTAGTAAATTAAAAGTAGTAACAAAATAAATATTTTGTTGTTATTTATTATCTATTTATTAGTTGTCTTACTAGATATTACAGTCTTAGAATTATTTTTCCTAATTTCAGTGTTATTATTAAGATATTTATTATTAACTTCATAATTCATATTAGCTTTTAACAAATTTTCAGGACTATGAATTAATTAGATGGAGTATTGAGTCTGATTGATTGATTGTTTAATGTATAAAAGGGAGTGTATTTTCATTAAATTTTTGTACTCATTGAAGGCTGTTGTGGCCAAGGCGCTAAGACTGGTTTTAATATTAAATCTATCGGTGTGGAATCCATGTTGTTTTTTTCTCTCAACTAGCCAGGCCTGCCCCTAATTTAACCTACAGGTTTAACAATGCAACCCTTCAAAAAATGGTAATTTTTGAGGAAGGTGTGTTGAATTCCCCTTATAAAATACTGACAAATCATTACATTTGTACTAGTCTGTTCCTGCAGAACATGCATAATAACTTGCAATCACATATTATGTCAATATCACAGATTAATGGTGGCATTATTTTGCTATTGTCCATGACTGAGCTGTTTTTGTATAATGTTGTCTGTGAGTCTGTTGCTATGTGTCCCTGATTGGTTGAGAGGTATGTTGACATTTCAGTCACATTCAAGCAGGTCATTTTTCAGACCTTCACAATATGCACATACCTCCTATTGTATACGCCATCCTTGCTAAATGTCCTCTCCAGCGATCATGTTAGTGATTTTTGTGCTTAATTTTATGCTATGATTGTTGCTGGCCAGGAAACTTTGCTTGTATCCATGTAAGCATGATGCATGACATGCATATGCAATTAATTCTGCTGCTCATCACCCAAACACGCAAACTCCATGTAGGCTTTGTGCTAAGACTACATGGAGTATATTAAATCCCCAGGTTTCTTTAGATTTGGGAGACTCTAGTTAGGTCATATTAAATTGGTTAAACATATGTTTTTGTTAATTATTGATGTTGTAAGTTTGTGTACTCAGATTAAACATAATGACAGGCTAGAGATGCTTCATTAAGATATTCAGAATGGGTTAAAAGCAAAATATATATGTGAATTAGTTGAATTTTGCTTATTTAATAAATATTTTAAGTTCAATGAAGATTTTTAGACAGAAATGTGGTACAGCTATGGGCACCTCTTTTGATCTCTCATATTCTAATATAGTCATTAAGTACCAAAGGTACTATAATTTCCTTTTAAACAGACAGCATTGAAACGTTTGTATATGCCATACAGAAACTTGGAATGAATGGGATAAAATTAGTATTGACTTTTTATTTTGTGGAGACTTTAAAACTTTTCTTCCTATAAAAAATTATGAAAACAATTTTGTTTTTGCTGGGTCAAGTCAACCTGGATTGTTTTACATTAATAAAGCTGTCTAACTGGGAAACCTAAAGGCATGCTTTACTGTACATTCCACTATATATATATATATATATATATATATATATATATATATATATATATACATGTATATAATGGATTCCTTAGCATACATCAGTGTCTTTTGGCTTTTCCCAGTTAGGGGTCGCCACAGCAAAACTAATGATTCGCAGTAGATTTTTACATCCTGGCTTGCCGGGCCTAATGGACAACCTTCAATGAAGGAATGCCCATTCATGCATGTCGCCACACAGAAGACGCTCTAACTGAGAATCGAATGGGCAACGTCTAACTGTGAGGCGACAACGCTACCGCATACATCAGTATTAAGCTAAACTGACTTCTGTATTGTTGAAACTCAGGCAGTCAACAGATATGCGAAATCAACAGTCCATGTGGTAGGGCAATATGCTTTATCTCAGGGACTGTGTGATCTTAGAGTTAGTATATATAATAATGATAGGCACTGTTGGGTCCACTCACCTCATCTTTGTATCTTCCATCTATTAGCCTTAGAAAATGTAGAGTAGTGCATCAATATTTATTTATATGTGTTGCCACTAGCAACATTGATGTTTTGTGGATCAACTACTAGTAATATATATGTATATATAAGTATATATAAATGTGTGTGCTTATAATGTTGCAATGGTAATGATTAAAAATTTAGTCCTGCATAGTAATTTACCCTAAATGACTACTTCATTTCCTTGGATATAGCATATAACATTCTATGATTGGATCTTTTTGGTAAACCTAAAGTGAATCACAAAATGTCAATTTTATGCAAATAAAAACATCTTATTAGCTTTATCAGAGTAATTATAATATACAATTAGATTACAGTCTAAGAAGAATAACAGCAAAGATAGACCACGTACTTTCTCCCTTTCAAATCTTGGCTGACGAAAACCTACATAAAGTGATGATTATTAACACACACACTTGCTAGACCTACCATAATGATGGATTCATGAAATTTTAATCAAGAACCTGTTAAAGAGTAGGAATATCTGGATGCCATAGAGTTAAAACTAAATAAAAATTAATCATGTGTGTTTATTTAAAATTATTTTCAAGACATGCTTCTTAGCTCTTGATTGAACAGTGTCAGAGTGACTCTGTAAAGCTGATAATGCCAAGTCTACTGCCTCTCCAACATGTAACAACATAAATGTCAATATTCAGTGTAGATGTTTTCCTTTAATGGTGTTTAAAATTAATGAAAACAATAAGTACTGAAAGGCTGAACCTTTTGGTACACCCATTACATTTGGGTCTATGTTTACCCATCAAACAAAATCTTTATCAAATGGCTAAACGTTGAACACTAAACATTGAATGTCCCATTTATCTAACAGACATATCATCTTAAGTAAAATCATCAAATATTTATAGTTAGCCAACATTGCAGATGTCTGATGATGCTGTGAAGTAAAACTAAAGAAAAGCAATGTTCATAAACACATCTTCTCAAGTACACACCGCATGACATAAACTAAACAAAACCTTTTATAACTTTACCCTTTTGCCCACTGTAGTGTGATCTCAGAGTTAGTATATTTAGTTAGGGGTAGAGCCCAAGCCCCCCACCTGGATGGGTTACAGCAGCTCTACAGATAGTTTCTATACTGGACAATAATATGGTAAATATAAATTAATAATATCAGCCAGTTTATTCTCAGGTTTACTCGTACTACTTGCTCTTTCCTTCTGGTTGGGCAAGTATGATAGTTCATTGGTTTTCGTTATAATGATATGTCTGTTTGATAAATGGAAAGTTTGATGTTTAGTGTTTGATGAGGAGCTGTGTGATAAAGATTTTGTTCTGTGGGTAAACATATACCCTTCCATTTCTCAGTAGTTCAGATGCAGCTAATCCTTCTTTTTCTAAATTAGATTTTTCTGACAGAAAAAGAGCACTATTAGCTAACATCAAAGACTGATCCAATATTAATTTCATGAACTCTGATCATAGACCGATTTAGGAATAAGATCCACTTCCATAATGGTTTCAGACACCCAAATCACTTGAAGAAATTAAAAACATATAAGACCAGAATATATAACTCCCATATCTTTTAAAAATGATAAACTTCAAAACTGTGAAAAGGATCAAAAGCTTTTGACAAATCTATACAAAATGCTACACCAGACTTTGATTTCTCATAGGCCATATAGACGTAGCCAAGGAAATAGCCTGCAGTAGTTGTAGAGTATCCTTTCCTTAAAACCATGTGGACAATTTTGAAAAATTGTTCTCTTTGAATATTTTGGTAAATGATTAATCATAATTATCCAACAGACTTTCAAAGATTTACAATTCAGAAGACAGGAGAGAAGGAAGACTATGAAGAATTCAGAGAAAATATTTGATCTTTAGTAGTGCTACAGTGATAACAAGCTACTTAGAGACATGAAAGAATGCCACTGAGCAAAACCTCATAAGTAACTCATTTGCAAGTCTCTAAAACAAACTTTTAATGTGGTCAGAAGTCTGAAACATCATTGTTAAGTGATTCTCCAGTGTAAACATCACCAGACATATACACACACACACACACACACACACACACACACACACACACACACACACACACACACACACACACACACACACTCGGGTGGTCACATCTTCTCATTGCTAACCTGTTGCAACATTAGTAACCCTGCTCTTGATATATACACTATAAAATCATTGTAAATTTTCATTATTTTGCTATGAAACAGCACAGTAGAGCTTGTTAAGTCACTCAACCAAATTATGTCATTCTCAATGTACAGTTCATAGCTGACAAAATTGTGAATTTAAATTAGCTACACCCCTGGTTACCACATTTACATGCAGCAATGTCCAGCAAGATGGCTGTAGCGTTACTTTCTAGAGCCCTTATACCGCTAAAATACTTCCTCATAATAAACTGTGCAATCCTGAAAAAAATACAGTATTGCAGAGTGTGTTGTGCATTTCTAAATATCTCCAATATCTTTTATATCAAATCCATTTCCTTCTTAAATACTTAAGTCATAATGAAATGCATTATACAAAACTAATACATTGCAAATATTACTAATGGGTCCATTCTGAAAATCAGTGCTAAGCTTCAAAATTCGTAAGGCAGGTATAGATTTGTTTAAAATTTTTATACAACAATGTAGCTGTCACTAAAGTAAAGATACATTCGTCTGGACTGGTGTAGTCA